>NW_021823428.1:0-42189 GCF_901001165.1 Salmo trutta
TCGTCTCTCGAGATCTCAGAATTATCTTTGACACCTGTTGAAGAGGCTATGACCGGATGTGGCATATACTGTAGTCGAATGGGGGAAAAATCAGGCCCACACGCACACACACACACCACGACACACACCCCGACACACAAAGATACACAGACGCATAGGGATACACATAGACGCACAAACTCCCAAACCACAGATATGTTAGCAACATAAACACCATTAAAGACAAAGACACAGAGAGGGGTTGTTAAGAAACACAGAGACACCCTGCGGTTATTTAAAGAGAATCATATTTTTATGAAGCAATTCTCAGGAAGTAAGTGCAGCACTGACCCGCCAGCCCCACCCCCAGACAGACCATGTCAAAACAAACTAACTCATTTAGATCAGGGTATGGACCAGACCAGTCTGGGCTGTACACGACCAAGCGCCTTAGCAACCTGCCTTAGCAACCTGCCTTAGCAACCCGCCATAGCCACCCACAAGTATACAGGTATACAGAGGTACACTACACAATCATGACAGTTTCTGGGTGCTGTTCCAAGAGCACAGCAATGATAGCTTGGTTGCCAGTCTCTTTCTGCTTTAGCAAACATATCTCAACACTATTATATATAGCGCCACTAGATTTTGGAACGCAGAAACAGATGGAGGACAGCCACCAGGCTAAAACACTGTTGGGTGGATCAATGACACTGAATTCCATTTGAGTCTGGATGACTGAAAGTGGTGGTCCTATGATACCTGTATGGACCACAGTGAATGAGCTGTGTGATGACTTAACCTAGCATCATGTTTAGATGTAGCTCTTATGTCACTAGGCCTGGTGAGTGCAACACATACCACTCCTATTTTTCCTTGAAATTGTTTCATGGCGAAACGCCGATGAGGACCCTGTTTGAACTCGGGAGTGCCATGCATTTTACTTCCCGGGTCAAAGGTGACAGAAAACTGAAACGTAAGGATGAATCATGACCATGGACCAATGACTGATCAGAACTCGTGGTCTAATTTGATCTTAGAGTGGACTGAAGACATGGACGACAGACTGTAAGAAACAAAAATAGCATTTGACAAATGTAAACAGAGCAGCACTGAAAGGTATTATACAGACCAGTGAAACACAGTTCTCCCTCACATATCTTATCACATATCTTATTACATATCTTATCACATATCTTATCACATATCACATATCTTATCATGTATCTTATCATATATCTTATCACATATCACATATCTTATCATATATCTTATCACATATCTTATCACATATCTTTTCACATATCTTATCACATATCTTTTCACATATCTTATTACATAATTTACCACATATCTTATCCCACACAGAGTAAGGAGAGATAAGCCAAAAGAAAACAGACAACTCAAAACAATTATGCAAAGAAGTTCTGCAGCCAAAACGATCTAAAATGTATATATTTCTTTTTCTATCCAACATAATTGAACAGCACAACCTTACTCTGCACAGACATGAGACTGATAAGGTATAGTAAGATGAGTAAGATGTTAACCTTGATGATCCAATCATTCAGAGCGTGTGAGTGTGTGTGTGTGCGTGTGTGTGTGTGATGGAGGAATTATTGGCGCGTTGCTACAGAGTGTTGCTCAGTGGGAGCTCCAGGAACGAGGAACGATGAGGTCCATTGGCTGAGTGATGTATGTGTGTGTATTAAATATGCATGCAGAGCACTGTGTGTGTGTATGTGTGTAAGAGTGTGTGTGCAAGGTGGCGTGTGTCTGTCCGCACGCATGTGTTTGTGTGTGCGTGCGTGGTATTATACAGAATCATGCCGCAGTGGGGCTACAGACTACACATCTATACATGCACCCACATACATTCAATAACACACACACACACATACTCAAATGTACATACACACATGACTGTGCAGCCCTATACTTTCAAACAAAATCACAGTCGCATACACACAAACATGCACACACATTCCTAATGACCTCCAGATATTTCTGATTAGAAAACATAATGTTCCTCGGAGAGTAGAGCGCCAGCCAGGCAGTATCGCTACCAGTCACTATACAACACCATCCCAGTGTTATCCACTATGCTGTACAATATCACACCATGCAGAACAGCACAGTTCAAACCGTGTGTTTTCAGTATGCACACACACACACCTCTCACAGCCACAACACTAGGATACAACAAACTGTAATTCACAATCAAAACGTATCCAAACAAAAGTCTAAGCCATTCACATGTACATTTTTTCTTAACAAAATGATTGATAGCACGTCACATTTCCATAGTCAGAAAGTCATCAGTCCAGTTTAAGATGTAAGTAATAGAGAGCACACACATGCAGTGCAACACCACCAAGTTAACCTTCAAGCACTGTTCCAAGGTCAGGTTTAATTGTTCAATCCCCAATGATTATGGTTAGGACTGGTTAAGGGAGAGCAGATCCTAGACCAGCGCTTGAGGGCAACATGAAGGACATTATGCTACATTATATTACCCAGCAAGCACCAGGTGGGGGTGGTGTACCGGACGCCATGGCAACGCCATGGCAACACCACTGCAACATAGCAACTAAGGTCTGTTGCTGCCCAGCAGTTTGGTACAGCCCAGACTTGCTACAGTGGCATGGTCGTCAGATACACACTTCAATCACATCGTTAATAACATTGTTAATTCATGAATTCATCAATCAATTAATTGATCATCATCTTCAACAATCAGTCAAAAGGAGCAAGAACACAGTATCTACTGGTCTCTGGGTTTTTTTGCTAAGTGAGAGACAGACGGAGGGATAGACAGATTGAAAAAGAAAGATGATCAAAGAAACGAAACTAAAGGAAAATGTAAGAGTTAAATAAATGACAGATATGAGACAGAGAGAGAGAGAGAGAGAGAGAGAGAGAGAGAGAGAGAGAGAGAAAAAAAGATGAATAAAAATAACAAAAAAAATATATAATGTTAGGTAGTACAACAGTTAGAGTGACAGACTGATAGATATATTAGATACAGGTAGATGATAGAGAGATTAGACTTTTTTCTCATCTTTTTTTGTCACAGGCACTAATGTCTTCACAGTCATATAGGAGGTATCCAAATTCAAAATGATTTCAGTGTCTAGAATTGCTACAAAGCTAAAACATTTAAAACTAATCATCTAACACTTCCTCCAAGTGTACCAAACTTAACTCATATATATATATACCTGTATGTATATATATATATATGTATATATTTATTTGTACATATATATTTCTGTATAGATAAATGATAGAATTTGTAAATGATAAAATTGAATACAATAGTCAATAAAATATCTAAGTTAAATCACAGTATAACATGGTACATTCTCAAAAACATAGTATATATTAATATATTCTTTATTTCTCAGCAAAAAATGTAGCTACAGGGTTTTAAAAGTCACTTCTGTTCATGCAGTCACAGACTTAAGTATTAGCGCCTTGATACAACTCAATGATGCTCGATGACACAACAGGGTTCAGCACTCCTGATTGGTTTAAAATGACCTCGTTCCAAACAGTACAACTGTTTCCACGGTTTCCACTGTTGGGGCGCTGGGATGAGCGAGCTACCTCAAGGAAAGATGGCCGCCCTGGGTCCTAAGCTTTAGCTAGAGTACAACTACACAAACCCCTCCACTGCAAGCCTTTGGGATTTCAATCTTCTAAACATGCAATGATTTCTGGGCTTTTCCAAGGTGTAGGGGGGCAGAAGGATCATGGGGACGACAAAAGCATCTCTCTATACCTATGATAAATTGTTTCCAAAATATGGCCCCTTGACAAAGCAGTATGTGCAGTAGAGAAAAGTAAAATGACAGCCTGTCTTTGTTCAGAAGTGGAAGGTGTTTTGGGGGGGGGGGGGGGGGGCCTGGACTCAAAAGACCGTCCAACCTTTTGATCTGTGACAACATGCACAAACCCAACTCGATGACATAGTCCCTCACAAAGCAGGATCAAGCCCCATTAAGCCCTCCATTCCAGCCAGGATCAACAGCATCCCAAAAAAGGTTACAAAGTCTAAAAGTTCTACATCATGTCAAAGCTACATTCAACTAGGAGAAGCTGGGGGTTCGGCTGTGGGCTGGTCTCAGAGTGGAGTAGAGAGCTGAGGTGAATAGGTCATACCCATGGAGAGCATGACGCTGCATGACACAGCTCTTTTAGATGACCCACACACAGAAACACCAAAGCATGGTACGGACTATCGTTTTGGTTTAACAATGTATTTTGGCACTTTAATGCGCTGTCTGTTTATTCTCTGTTTGACACCTGTTGAGTTGTTCATAAGGTGTAGCCTGAGCATGGTACTGTTCAGATGACCTGATCTGTAAATCATCTGCACTTACACACTAGTTCTTCACAGATCCTTACTGTGTAGAGATGAGTGGATCTGAGCAGTGCCTGGCCTAGGCCCACCCCGGGCAACAAACCAACAGGCCTACAGGTTGTCACACGACTCAGCACTCCAAGTACTAGCAGTCTGCCATTGTATTATCATCACATTAAAGAGGGCAATATTGCTATTGATGACTTATTCCAGTCTTTTTTAATGACAGAACACAGTTAAATCTCTATGTCCCACATAGTAGACTCCACTCCCACATAGTATTCCCCTCATAGTGGTAATACTACATCCGTCTCGCTGTGAAACTACATTTCTAATAATGACAGTAGACGGGTATTGGCACAGTATTGTTCTTCACCATGGTATAATAACTACTGTGTGCTGTAATGACGGCACGGGGATGGCTTATGTGATGACCAACTGTGCTTCATAAGATGCATCTCCTTCACACTGGTGAGTGTGTCTTCCAAGCAGGAGGGAATGAAAGGCCATGAGAACTATTTTAAAATGCACTGCTCAGGGTTTCAATGACCCATTACTCCTAATGACTAAAGCTAAGCTGTCCTGATTCCTCCACATAATAACGTAATGTTTTACATCTTCAATGTAATGTCAAATCCACTCAGCTCAGAGATTTTCTCACTCAGTCCTCTCAAGCTTATTTGAATATTATGCAGCCATCTAGTGCCAATTGTAGATATTGCAACCAATCATGTCCTCCATCCTCTCTCCTAATAGAGAATGTTGTATTGCTCACGTGTGAAATACTATACGGATATACTCATGAAAACAGATGACTGGAAACCAATTTGGCTTAAAAGCTGTGGAGTAGAAATTTGGCACTGCTTTTTAAAGGCTTCTCAAGTCCAAGTTCAGCCCCAGCCGACCTCCCTGCTGCTTGAAATACTAACAGAACAACACATAGATAGATACAATAACAAAGAAGCTATCAGGAGAAGAAGGAAACGAAAAGACGGGAAAGAAAGATCTCGCTACGTGTCTTTTTTTTCTTCAGAATGTTCCGTTTGTATCTGGAACACAGTGATGTCATCGTGCTCATCAGCGCAATGACAAGAGTCTCTGTTCTGAGTTCTGAGTTCTGATCGGACCAGAGGAGAAAGGACAGGCTCCAATGAGGTGGCGGAGAAAGTCTCCTGTTAAATCTAATTGGACAAAAGGGTTTGTAGTAAACATGACATCACGGGGGTTGGTATCCTTCCCTTCCGGGGGGCTTCGGTCACGCTAGATGGCCCTGAAGATGTCATGAGGTCAAAGTGATGTCACTCCTCACTGGCCAATGAGAGATGGGAAGCCAGACAGAGCGTGTGTAAGAGAGAGGCGACTGCATTGCTTTTATATCAACCAACTTACAAAAGGGGAGAGAGATGAAGGGGGGGGTCTCTCCAACGTGAGGATGCAGTCTACCAATCCAATTCAAAAGGGGATGATGTGACATGTCCCTCAGCCAATGGGGACAGGAGAGCTAGAGTCTGTGGGAGTGTTAACCAGTCATTGGATCCTTACAGGAGCAGGCCGGTCTCTCCGCTACCAATGAGGTGTGTTCAGTCAGAACCAGAGGGAGGGAGACGAGCGTGTGTGTGTGTGTGTGTGTGTGTAAACATGACATCATTACTCACAGTTTGGAGACTTTTCTTATCCATTGTTCTGACTGGGGGAAGAGAGGAGGACCGACGATGACATCACAAAGCTCAGTTCCGACCGGAGGAGGAGTTGTGGAGCTGCTATCGCCCCAGACGACATGGCCTCGCCTTCACTCTCGGTGTCATGGGACCCCTCCAGGCGGATGTAGGTGACCCTGGTGTGGCGCCTCACCGTGGCCCTCACCAGAACACGCACCAGGGACCGGGTTACTATGGTTCCGCTTTCACCCACAGCGGAGACAGCCATGGTACAGTCATCCCTAGTTGTTCCTGTAGTGATGGTCACTAGCTGATGGTCATCTGTAGTCGCCATAACAGCAGTCTCAGTTGCCGTGGCATCCCCCATTGCCATGGCACCGCCGTTGGTAACAGTTGCCATGGCGTCAGTGGTTTCAGCGGCACCGGTGTCGGCTCGCGTGTCTCCCTCTCTCGTCTCCCCCTGTCATACCTCGCTCTCCAGGCTGGAGAAATGGGCGGAGCCTCGTCGGGAGCATAGGCTCTTGGCCTTGAGTGGCAGGTGGGGGGAATAGAAGCGTCCGGGCTGAGGCACTGACCGTAGTCTCTGGTACAGGAGCTTAGCACTGGCTGAGGCAGAGGACGAGGAGGGAGGAGGAGGGATGGGCACCGGCAGGGAGGAGGATGAGGAAGGGGCACTAGGTAGGGGTTGAGGGGGCGAGAGGGAGGGCTGAGGGGAGTGGTCCACTAACCCTCCTGGCTGCTGTGTGCTGAGGCTGAGGCTGGCCTGGCTGCCTGACTTGGCCTGGCCCTGGTCTGGTTTGGGAGGGGGTTTGGGCCGTGAGCCCCCGCTGAAGCTGTGGCAGTGGGGGAGCAGCTCCTCCTGGCTGTGGGACAGGGCCGTGCTTCCTCTCTTCCCATGGCTGTGTGACCGCCCTTGGGGGTGCGGGTGTACATGGGGGTGGGGGTACTGGCTACATGAACATGACACCCCAGACCCCTGGTTTCTGTCTCGTGCGCGTCCCTTGCCCTTCCCCCTTCCTCCCCTTTTCCACTTCTTCTCTCCCTTCATTGGGAGTTTGTCCACAGACCAGTACCGTCGGGGGGGCGGGAGGTTTGCTGGAGGGGGGGGGCCACTGGGACCCCAGACCTCCACTCCCTCCCCCTGACGCCCACCCTACTCCTGGCCCTGAACCCCAAGAATCTCCCCCCGCCCCCCCCCAGCCCTCCACTCGCCCTAGTATAGAGTTGTCTCTGCTGTTGATGCTGCCCCCTTTCTCTCTGGAGGGGTATGTGCCGAAAAACCAGCTCCCTCCCCCTATCCCCCCTATCCCACTATTCCCTGGTCCTCCAGCCCCCCCACTCCCCTCCCTCCCCTCCCTCCCCTCCCAGTACCTCTCAAATCGCCCAAACTCCCCTGATGAGCCCTCATCAGAGTAACTCTCCTCTGCTCTCGCCCTGTCTCTTTCTGACTCTGACACAGCACCTCTCCCACCGGCCCTCCTCACCCTCTCCTCCACCCGTTCCCTCGCTCTGTCTCTCTGCCTCTCCTCCTCCACATCTTCCTCATCATTCTCCTCAGAGTCCCACTCATGGAAGGAGAGCCCCTCCTGGGTGTTAGCCCTGCCTTTCTCATAGTGCATCAACAAAGGCTTCTTCTCTCCTTCTCTCCCTCCCTCCCTTCTCTCCACCCCTCCACTCCTCCGCCTCTTGGAGAGTGGGATGAGGGGAGGGAGGGAGGAGGGGTGTGTTCCAGAGTTGGGGTCCCCCCCTTCCCCGTTTCCTCCGCTCACCCAGAACTTGACCGAGGCGGGGAGTTTAGGGTAGCGCTTACTTGGGGGTCGATGTCTGGAGTGGGAACGGGATGATTTGGGCCGCCTCTCCCTGCTCCTGCTGCTATCCTCCTCTCTATCACCCACCTCTTCCCCTTCTCCCTCCCTCCTTCCTCGCTCCCTCTCTCCTGCCCATGCTGAATCTCTCCCTTTCTCCCCAAACGTACTACGATACTGGGTTGGAAAGGATGAGTAGTCTGGCATCCCTCCTTCTCTCCCTCCATCCCCCTCTCCCTCCCTATCTGCCTCCACATCCCCCTCTTCTTGCTCAGAACGCCCAGTTGATTTCCTCCTCTTCTTCGTCTTCAGCGCCTTCTTCTTTCGCTTCTTTTTCACCTTCCGTCTCTTCCTCTCTTTGTCTCTCTCTCGTTCCCTCTCCTCCCTCTTTTTCCTCTTCTTCTTCTTTTTCTTCTTCTCTTTATCTTTCCTCCTCTTCTTCTCTCGTTTCCTCTCGTCATCTCCTCCTCCTCCACTGCGATCCCTCTCTCTCTCACCCCAGCCCGCCCACCACTCCTGTAACTGGGCCAACTGGCTACCTCCTCTCTCCCTCTCTCTCTCCCTGTCTCGCTCCCCTCGGGCAGGGCGTGGTTTTCGGGGTGGTATAGGTGGTGGCTGGCGCCCGTGACTGAGGGAACGAGAGGAGATAATTGAACGCTGTCTGTCCCTCCCCCTCCCCAGGAGAAGACTGGACTCCTCGGTCAGCTCCTCATCCTCATCATCCTCCTCTGCGTCCAAACCTTCCCGCGTGCTCTGAGAGGTCAAGGAGGAGGAGGAAGGAGAGGAGGAGCGAGAGGAGGAGGTAGAGGAAGAGGTGGACGATGTGTTAGAGGAAGAGGAGGAAGTTGAGCTGGTGTAGGGGAGTGAGGTGGAGGGGGAAGGGGGAGTGTAGGTGGGGGACATGGGCACAGTTACGGGGAGCGGGAGAGGAGGAGAGAGGGGGCGTCCCCTCCTCCCTCCACCATCCCTCGCTCCATCCCTTCCTCCTCCCCTGCGCCCCAGTGGTAGGATGTTCTCATACAGAGGCCCGCCTGGCTCTTTGGGCTTCTTGGGCCGGCGCTTCCTCCAAAAGGATGAGGGGAGAGGGGGGGAGGGTTGTGGCAGCGGGGGGTTAGTGGGCAGAGGGACTGGGGTCACGCCCACGGCTTGGCTTTTAGGAGGCAGCCGAGGCGTCCCCAAAGGTTTGACCCCTCCCTTCCCCTGACACCCAGCACCACCACCTCCCACCACCCTCTTCCCCACCCCCTGGTCAGGACCTTTCTCTGAGTAGAAGGCCACCGTGGCGGGAGGGGGTTGAGGGTGGCTCCTGGGGGCTGTTTTGGGGGTCTGGGACCCTGCCGGCTGGTCCATACAGGGTCCCAGACCCTCAGGGTCGATGGGTCCATAGTAGCGTTTATATCCATCCAGCCCCCCACCACCAACCCCCACTCCTCCAGCTGTCGTGCCCCAGGTCGGAGCCACTTTCTGGGGGAAGGGTCCCATGTCTGCGATGGCCCCGCGGACGGCCATGGGGTTAGTGGCGGTCCCGGCCTTGGGCAGCCTCCAGCGGTCCACCACGGCCAGTCTGCGATCGGGCCGGGGGAGGAATGTGGAGCAGGGCAGTGGCGCCCCCAGCATGGGAGTGTTGGAGGGCCCCAGCGCCGTCCCAGAATGCACCACGGTGGGAGGGGATCCAGGTAGTTGTGTTTGGTAGACGGGCTGTGACTGTTGCTGCTGTTGCTGCTGCGCCATGGTCAGGGCCGGGTTGGTTGATGATGCACTGACCAAGTGTGGCGGGGGTGGGACTGTTGCCATGGTGCCATGATGGTGGGGGAGCATAGCCATGGAGGATTTGGCCCTGCCCGGCGTGGTTTCATCCTCAAAGCTACAACAACTGTACATGCCCTGGTAGAGAGGGAGAGATAGAGAACAATGGTAATGAACATTCAATCATGTATTAATAGAATCAAATCTAACATGCCCTATGTGACTGAGGGACGAGAGGTTGTCAGTCAAACTGTATGCATAATATATATTAGTATGTGTTGTTTCCATCAAGGTCATTGTCAAGGTTACCATACATCCTGAGTGTGAGAGGAATTGAATTCCAATTAATCCTGTGAATTGACTGAGTGGAAATGGAATTGACCTCAACATACAGGTCACACACACACACACATCACACACGCACGGACACATGCACACGCACACAGACAAACACACACAAACACACCGACACACACACATAAGATACCTCTATCTCTTGACCCCCCTCCCCACACACACACACACCATTTCCCACCACACAAACTCACCCTACTGATGGCCAGTAGGAAGTCCAGTCTCCCGGAGCTGGTAGCCATGCAGTGTCTGAGCCTCCAGTAGACCAGGTGCTCCCAGGCAAATACCAGCAGACTGAGCCCCATAGCCACCAGCAGCATGTAGAAGACACCCGCCATGTTGTCTATGTCCAGCTTACTGCTCATCACCTCAATCTTATCATTGTGACAGATACCAGACAGCCACAGACGCTCCAGCATCTCAATCTCATCTGGGGAGGGGGAGAGGGAGTGAAACAGGGAGAAGGGGAATAGGGGTAGGGATAGAGAGAGATGGGGGATAGGGAGAGGGACAGAGAGAGATTAGAGAGAGGGACAGAGAGAGATGGGGGATAGGGAGAGGGACAGAGAGAGATGGGGGATAGGGACAGAGAGAGATGGGGGATAGGGAGAGGGACAGAGAGAGATGGGGGATAGGGAGAGGGACAGAGAGATGGGGGATAGCGAGAGGGACAGAGAGAGATAGGGAGTAGGGAGAGGGACAGAGAGATGGGGATAGGGAGAGGGACAGAGAGAGATGGGGGATAGGGAGAGGGACAGAGAGATGGGGGATAGCGAGAGGGACAGAGAGAGATAGGGAGTAGGGAGAGGGACAGAGAGATGGGGATAGGGAGAGGGACAGAGAGATGGGGATAGGGAGAGGGACAGAGAGAGATGGGGGATAGGGAGAGGGACAGAGAGATGGGGGATAGGGAGAGGGACAGAGAGATTAGGGAGAGGGACAGAGAGAGATGGGGATATAGAGGTGAACAGAGAGATATGGGGGAGAGGGAGAGGGCAAGAGAGAGATGGGAGATAGGGAGAGGGACAGAGAGAGATTGGGGATAGGGAGAGGGACAGAGAGATTAGGGAGAGGGACAGAGAGAGATGGGGATATAGAGGTGAACAGAGAGATATGGGGGATAGGGAGAGGGACAGAGAGAGATTGGGGATAGGGAGATGAACAGAGAGAGATGGGAGATAGGGAGAGGGACAGAGAGAGATTGGGGATAGGGAGATGAACAGAGAGAGATGGGAGATAGGGAGAGGGACAGAGAGAGATGAAGAGAGGATGCAAAAGGAGGTAAAGAGGAGGCAGGCAGAAAGGGATTCATACAAAGGAGAGAATTGGTGAGGGAAGGGGAAAGGAAGGTGAAGGAGGAGGAGTTAGGATTAGGGAGTAGGGGGAGGTTGGAGGAGGAGAAGAGAGGAGGACAGGAGTGGAGTGGAGGGTTAGGGAGTAGGGGGAGGTTGGAGGAGGAGAAGAGAGGAGGACAGGAGTGGAGTGGAGGGTTAGGGAGTAGGGGGAGGTTGGAGGAGGAGAAGAGAGGAGGACAGGAGTGGAGTGGAGGGTTAGGGAGTAGGGGGAGGTTGGAGGAGGAGTAGAGAGGAGGACAGGAGTGGAGTGGAGGGTTAGGGAGTAGGGGGAGGTTTATAGGAGGAGAAGAGAGGAGGACAGGAGTGGAGTGGATGGTTAGGGAGTAGGGGGAGGTTGGAGGAGGAGGAGGAGTAGAGAGGAGAACAGGAGTGGAGGGTTAAGGAGTAGGGGGAGGTTGGAGGAGGAGAAGAGAGGAGGACAGGAGAGGAGGGTTAGTGTTAGCTGTGTGTGTGTGTGTGTGTGTGTGTGTGTGTGTGTGTGTGTGTGTGTGTGTGTGTGTGTGTGTGTGTGTGTGTGTGTGTTTCATTAGCACTAAAGGGAGGTCCTCAGGCCCTCTGTTTGCTCCTCATTCCAGGTGACTCCTCAAGGTCAGTGGTCAACAATTGTAAAGGCCTGTTTTTGTCAAGCTTCAACAGTACGGCAAAATGAGAAGAGAAGGAGGAGGAGAGAGAGGTAAAGAAAGAAAGAGAGGGGGGTAGAAGAGGAGGGGCTGAACAATAACAAATAAAATAGAAGCAAAATAAGCCTGAAAACATTATAACCCTAGAACTGAGAGCAAATAAAGAGAGGAGAGAAAGAGACAGGAAGGAGGAAGAAAAGAGGGAGAGAGTGGATAAAAATAAGTAAAGAGAAAGAGAGGGATGAAAGAAGGAATGAGGGAGAGAAGCAGAGGTACAGTTATATATAGTGGGAGAGAGGGAAAGAGAAGGAGAGAGGAAATCTTTCTCTGTCCACGACCACAGTGTGCCAGGGGAAAGAGAGGAGCGAGGGAACGAGGGAGGCAGAGACGGAGGACGAGAGGCAGAGATTGTGTCATTATGACAAACAGCAGGTACACTCTTCAGTTTGAAGAGGATGAGAGAAAAGGGGAAAATGTGACACATTAGAGAGAAACGAAGGAGAAGAATAACAGACAGGGAGAAGGAGAGACAGAAGAAGAGAGAAGGGAGAGCTTGGAGATTAGAATAATTTAAATGTGGTGGAAGGATGGCCAGAATCTATATCATGGTGGTCGGCTCAGGTGGGTGAGGGGATTCTCATCTGCTTACCTACAGGGGAGCCAACATGTTTGTCTTTCTCATTAATGAAAACTAGCCTACCCACAAGCACAGGGGGCCCTACACCCTCTCTGATTGGCTGATAGGGAGACTGCTTGTGTAACCATAGTGATGGACAGACAGGTAACAGATGTATGATTCATTGAGGGATTAAAAAATAATTTAGCAGAGAGGAATGCAATGAAACTACTATCACAACAACCACTATTACTGCTCTACTATCATAACAACCACTACTACTGCTCTACTATCATAACAACCACTACTACTACAGCTCTACTATCATAACAACCACTACTACTACTGCTCTACTATCACAACAATCACTACTACTGCTCTACTATCATAACAACCACTACTACTACTGCTCTACTATCATAACAACCACTACTACAGCTCTACTATCATAACAACCACTACTACTGCTCTACTATCATAACAACCACTACAACTACTGCTCTACTATCATAACAACCACTACTACTACTGCTCTACTATCATAACAACCACTACTACTACTGCTCTACTATCATAACAACCACTACTACTACTGCTCTACTATCATAACAACCACTACAACTACTGCTCTACTATCATAACAACCACTACAACTACTGCTCTACTATCACAACAATCACTACTACTGCTCTACAATCATAATAACCATTACTACTACTGCTCTACTATCACAACAATCACTACTACTGCTGCTCTACTATCATAACCACCACTGCTACTGCTGCTCTACTATCATAACAACCACTACTACTACTGCTCTACTATCATAACAACCACTACTACTGCTCTACTATCATAACAACCACTATTACTGCTCTACTGTCATAACAACCACTACTACTGCTCTACTATCATAACAACCACTACTACTACTGCTCTACTATCATAACAACCACTACTACTGCTGCTCTACTATCATAACAACCACTACTACTACTGCTCTACTATCATAACAACCACTACTACTACTGCTCTACTATCATAACAACCACTCTACTGCTCTACTATCATAACAACCACTACTACTGCTGCTCTACTATCATAACAACCACTACTGCTGCTCTACTATCATAACAACCACTACAACTGCTCTACTATCATAGCAACCACTACTACTGCTCTACTATCATAACAATCACTACAACTGCTCTACTATCATAACCACCACTATTACTGCTCTACTATCATAACAACCACTACTACTGCTCTACTATCATAACAACCACTACTACTACTGCTCTACTATCATAACAACCACTACTACTACTGCTCTACTATCATAACAACCACTACTACTGCTCTACTATCATAACAACCACTACTACTGCTGCTCTACTATCATAACAACCACTACTGCTGCTCTACTATCATAACAACCACTACAACTGCTCTACTATCATAGCAACCACTACTACTGCTCTACTATCATAACAATCACTACAACTGCTCTACTATCATAACCACCACTATTACTGCTCTACTATCATAACAACTGTGGTGACTAATTTCTGCATTACCAAATGAGGAGAGTTACAAACTTCACACACCAGTCAGAGTTATACTTAAACAACATCTTTAATAATAAGAGCTTTGCAATAGCACTTGACTTTCAATGATGCGCCATTGAAAAAAAGTGATAACACAAAAGTACAAAGATCTTTTATAGCTAAGATACACCCCTCTCAACGTACATGACGAACAACAGATACATAGAATGGTCACAAGGTTAAGATTTGTATGAAAGATATCTATAGAACATAGCAGACAGCAACTGCTGTGTCAACAGTTTTCATTGTATAGACCTGGTCCTCATACTCCAAACTGGAACCATCTCTCCCTGGTACGGTATAGAACAGAAACATTAACTCATGTCCTCTGGAATGCTCTTTAGGCTTTATTACCCAAAGACATCGTAAATCTCCCCTGTCAGTGTTATCCCATAGAGGCCCATCCTCAGTAAAACACACACACAATAGTTAATAGAATACTCTATTCTGTCGAATAAAACAGCCATTATAATACAATACAAGCATTATAACATAATCTTGCAATTTTCCATGACACAGCCACTACAACTACTGCTTTACTATCACAACAACCACTACTACTGCTCTACTATCATAACAACCACTACTACTGCTCTACTATCATAACAACCACTACTACTGCTCTACTATCATAACCACCACTACTAACAGGATCTGAGGACCCAAGCCAAATCTTTTTAGTTTCCTGAGGGGGTATAGGCTTTGTCGTGCCCTCTTCACGACTGTCTTGGTGTGTTTCGACCATTCTAGTTTCTTGGTGATGTGGACACCAAGGAACTTGAAGCTCTCAACCTGCTCCACTACAGCCCTGTTGATGAGAATGGGGGCGTACTCCATCCTCCTTTTCCTGTAGTCCACAATCATCTCCTTAGTCTTGGTTACGTTGAGGGATAGATAGGTTGTTATTCGGGCACCACCCGGCCAGGTCTCTGACCTCCTCCCTATAGGCTGTCTCGTCGTTGTCGGTGATTAGGCCTACCACTGTTGTGTCGTCTGCAAACTTAATGATGGTGTTGGAGTCGTGCCTGGCCATGCTGTCCTGGGTGAACAGGGAGTACAGGAGGGGACTGAGCACACACGGGTTCCAGTGTTGAGGATCAGCGTAGCAGATGAGTAGCTACCTACCCTCACCACCTGGGGGCGGCCCGTCAGGAAGTCCAGGATCCAGTTGCAGAGGGAGGTGTTTAGTCCCAGGATCCTTAGCTTAGTGATGAGCTTCGAGGGTACTATGGTGTTGAACGCTGAGCTGTAGTCAATGAATAGCATTCTCACATAGGTGTTCCTTTTGTCCAGGTGGGAAAGGGCAGTGTGGAGTGCAATAGAGATTGCATCATCTGTGGATCTGTTTGGGCGGTATGCAAATTGGAGTGGGTCTAGGGTTTCTGGGATAATGGTGTTGATGTGAGCCATTACCAACCTTTCAAAAAAATGCATGGCTACGGACGTGAGGGCTACGGGTCTGTAGTCATTAAGGCAGGTTGCCTTTCTGTTCTTGGGCACAGGGACTATGGTGGTCTGCTTGTCCCAGACTCAATCAGGGACATGTTGAAAATGTTAGTGAAGACACCTGCCAGTTGGTCAGCACATTCCCGGAGCACACGTCCTGGTAATCCGTCTGGCCCCGCAGCCTTGTGTATGTTGACCTGTTTAAAGGTTTAACTCACATCGTCTACGGAGAGCGTGATCACACAGTCGTCCGGAACAGCTGATGCTCTCATGCATGCCTCAGTGTTGCTTGCCTCGTAGCGAGCATAGAAGGGATTTAGCTTGTCTGGTACGCTCGTGTCACTGGCCAGCTCGCGGCTGTGCTTCCCTTTGTAGTCTGTAATAGTTTGCAAGGCCTGCCACATAAGATGAGCCTCGGAGCCGGTGTAGTATGATTCAATCTTAGCCCTGTATTGACGCTTTGCCTGTTTGATGGTTCATCGCAGGGCATAGCAGGATTTCATGTAAGCTTCCGGGTTAGAGTCCCGCTCCTTGAAAGCGACAGCTCTGCCCTTTTGCTCAGTGCGAATGTTGCCTGTAATCCACGGCTTCTGGTTGGTGTATGTCCGTACAGTGACTGTGGGGATGATGTCCTCGATGCACTTATTGATAAAGCCAGTGACTGATGTGGTGTACTCCTCAATGCCATCAGAAGAATAAAAGAAAATGTTCCAGTCTGTGATAGCAAAACAGTCCTGTAGTATAGCATCTGCTTCATCTTACCACAGACCACTTTCTTATACTACTGCTCTACTATCATAACAACCACTAAAACTAATGCTCTACCATAATAACAACCACCACTACTACTGCTCTACTATCATAACAACCACTACTACTGCTCTGCCATAATAACAACCACCACTACTACTGCTCTACTATCATAACAACTACTACTACTGCTCTACCATAATAACAACCACTACTACTGCTCTACTATCGTAACAACCACCACTGCTACTGCTCTACTATCATAATAACCACCACTGCTAATGCTCTACTATCATAACAACCACTACTACTGCTCTACTATCATAACAACCACTACTACTGCTCTACTACCATAACAACCACTACTACTGCTCTACCATAATAACAACCACTACAACTGCTCTACTATCATAACAACCACTACTACTGCTCTATTATCAGAACATCCTCTACTTCTGCTCTACTATCACAACCACCACCACTTCTACTGCTCTACTATCATACCAACTACCACTACTGCTCTACTATCATAACCAATCCTACTAGTGCTCTACTATCATAACAATCACAACTACTGCTCTACCATTATAACCACGACTACTAATACTGCTCTACTATCAAACCAACCAGAACAACTACTGCTCTACTATCTTAATAACAACCACTACTTCTACTGCTCTACTATCATATCAATCAGTACTACTGCTCAACTATCATAAACATCAGTACTACTGCTCTACTGTCATAACAACCACTAAAACTACTACTCTACTATCATAACCACCACTGCTACTACTGCTCTACTGTCATAAATACCAGCACTACAACTGCTCTACTATCATAAAAACAACCACTACTACTGCTCTTCTATCATAACAATCAGTACTACTGCTCTACTATCATAACAACCGCTACTACTGCTGCTCTACTATCATAACAACCACTACTACTGCTCTACTGCCATAACAACCGCTACCACCACTGCTCTACTATCATAACCACCACCGCTACTACTGCTCTACTGTCATAACCCCCACTGCTACTACTGCTCTACTGTCATAACAACCAGCACTACTACTGTTCTACTATCATAACAACCAGCACTACTACTGCTCTACTATCATAACTACCAGCACCACCAGTGCTCTACTATCATAACAACCAGCACTACTACTGCTCTACTATCATAACAACCAGCACTACTACTGCTCTACTATCATAACAACCGCTACCACCACTGCTCTACTATCATAACAACCACTACTACTGCTCCATAATCATAACAACCACTACTACTACTGCTCTACTGTCATAACCACCACTGCTACTGCTCTGCTATCATAACCACCACCACTGCTAATGCTCTACTATCATAACAACCACTACTACTGCTCTACTACCATAACAACCACTACTACTGCTCTACTACCATAACAACCACTACTACTACTGCTCTACCATAATAACAACCACCACCACTGCTCTACTATCATAACAACCAATACTACTGCTCCATAATCATAACAACCACTACTACTACTGCTCTACTATCATAACCACCACCGCTACTACTGCTCTACTGTCATAACCCCCACTGCTACTACTGCTCTACTGTCATAACAACCAGCACTACTACTGTTCTACTATCATAACAACCAGCACTACTACTGCTCTACTATCATAACAACCAGCACCCCCACTGCTCTACTATCATAACAACAACTACCATTGCTCTTCTATAACAACCGCCACCACTACTACTGCTGTACCATCATAACAATCAGTACTACTGCTCTACTATCATAACAACCAGCACCCAAACTGCTCTACTATCATAACAACAAGCACTACTACTGCTCTACTATCGAAACAACCAGCACTACCACTGCTTTACTATCATAACAACCACTACTATTGCTCTTCTATCACAACCACCAGCACTACTACTGCTCTACTGTCATAACAACCACTACTTCTACTGCTCTACTATCATAACCACCACTCCTTATACTGCTCTACTGTCATAACAACCTGCACTACTACTGCTCTGCTATCATAACAACCAGCACTACCACTGCTCTACTATCATAACAATCAGTACCACTACTGCTTTACTATCATAACAATCAGTACAACTGCCCTACTATCATAACAACCACTACTACTACTGCTCTACTGTCATAACCACCACCGCTACCACTGCTATACTGTCAAAACAACCAGGACTACTACTGCTCTACTATCATAACAACCAGCAATACCACTGCTCTACTATTGTAACAACCAGCACTGCCACTGCTTTACCATCATAACAACCACTACTATTGCTCTTCTATCACAACCACCACAACTAGTACTGCTCTACTGTCATAACAACCACTACTACTACTGCTCTACTATCACAACAACCACCACTACTGCTCTACTATCGTAACAACCACCACTGCTACTGCTCTGCTATCATAACAACCACCACTGCTAATGCTCTACTATCATAACAACCACTACTACTGCTCTACTACCATAACAACCACTACTACTGCTCTACTACCATAACAACCACTACTACTACTGCTCTACCATAATAACAACCACTACAACTGCTCTACTATCATAACAACCACTACTACTGCTCTATTATCAGAACAACCTCTACTTCTGCTCTACTATCACAACCACCACCACTTCTACTGCTCTACTATCATACCAACCACCACTACTGCTCTACTATCATAACCACTCCTACTAGTGCTCTACTATCATAACAATCACACCTACTGCTCTACCATTATAACCACAACTACTACTACTGCTCTACTATCAAACCAACCATAACAACTACTGCTCTACTATCTTAATAACAACCACTACTTCTACTGCTCCACTATCATATCAATCAGTACTACTGCTCAACTATCATAAAAATCAGTACTACTGCTCTACTGTCATAACAACCAATAATACTACTACTATACTATCAAAACCACCACTGCTACTACTGCTCTACTGTCATAAATACCAGCACTACAACTGCTCTACTATCATAAAAACCAGCACTACGACTGCTCTACTATCATAACAACCAGCACTACTACCTACTTACTATCATAACAACCACTACTACTACTGCTCTACAATCATAACAACCACTACTTCTGCTCTTCTATCATAACAATCAGTACTACTGTTCTACTATTTAACAACCAGCACTACTACTGCTCTACTATCATAACAACCAGCACCACCACTGCTCTACTATCATAACAACCAGCACTACTACTGCTCTACTATCATAACAACCAGCACTACTACTGCTCTACAATCAAAACAACCACTACCATTGCTCTTCTATAACAACCGCCACCACTACTACTGCTGTACCATCCTAACAATCAGTACTTCTGCCCTACTATCATAACAAACACTATTACTAATGCTCTACTATCATAACCCCCACTGCTTATACTGCTCTACTATCATAACAACCACTACTACTGCTCTACTATCATAACAACAACTACCACTGCTCTACTATCATAACAACACCTACTACTACTACTGCTCTACTATCATAACCACCACTGCTACTACAGCTCTACTATCATAACAACCACCGCTACTACTGCTCTACTATCATAACCACCACCGCTACAACAGCTCTACTGTCACAACGACCACTGCTACTACTGCTATACTGTCAAAACAACCATTACTACTACTGCTCTACTATCATAACAACCAGCAATACCACTGCTCTACTATTGTAACAACCAGCACTGCCACTGCTTTACCATCATAACAACCACTACTATTGCTCTTCTATCACAACCACCACAACTAGTACTGCTCTACTGTCATAACAACCACTACTTCTACAGCTCTACTATCATAAACACCACTGCTACTAGTGCTCTACTGTCATAACAACCAGCACTACTACTGCTCTAATATCATAACAACCACTACTACTACTGCTCCACTATAATAACAACCACTACCACTGCTCTACTATCATAACAACCACTACAACTACTGCTCTACTATCATAGCAACCAGCACTGCTACTGCTCTACTATCATAACAACCACTTTTCTACTGCTCTACTATCATAACCACCACTTCTACTAGTGGTCTACTGTCATAACAACAGGACAAAAACTGCTCTAATATCATAACAACAACTACTTCTACTGCTCTACTATCATAACAACCAGTACTACCACTACTCTACCATAATAACAACCACTACTACAACTGCTCTACCATAATAACAACCACTACTACTACTACACTACTATCATGACAACCACTAATACTGCTCTTCGATCATAACCACCACCTTAACTACTGCTGTACTATCATAACAAATACTACTATTGCTCTTCTATCACAACCACCACCACTACTACTGCTCTACTATCATAACAACCACTACTACTACTGCTCTACCATCATAATCACCACAGCTACTACCGCTCTACTGTCATAACAACCAGCGCTACTACTGCACTACTATCATAATCACCACAGCTACTACCACTCTACTGTAAAACAACCAGCACTACTACTGCTCTACTATCATAACAACCAGCACTACTACCGCTCTACTATCATAACAACCACTACTATTGCTCTTCAATCACAACCACCAGCACTACTATTGCTCTACTGTCATAACAACCACTACTTCTACTGTTCTACTGTCATAACCACCACTGCTAATACTGCTCTACTGTCATAACAACCAGCACTACTACTGCTCTTGTATCATAACAACCACTACTACAACTGCTCTTCTACCACAACCACCGCCACTATTACTGCTCTACTATCATACCAATCAGTACTACTGCTCTACTATCATAATAACCGCTACTACTACTGCTCTACTATCCAAACAACAAGCTCTACTACTCTTCTACTATCATAACAACCGCTACCACCACTGCTCTGCTATCATAACAACCACTACTACCGCTCTACTATCATAACAACCACTACCACTGCTCTACTGTCATAACAACCAGCACTACTACTGCTCTACTATTAAAACAACCACTACCACTGCTCTACTATCATAACAACCACTACTACTACTGCTCTACTATCATAACCACCACTACTACTACTGCTCTACTATCATAACCACCACCGCTACTACTGCTCCACTGTCATAACCCCCACTGCTACTACTGCTCTACTGTCATAACAACCAGCACTACTACTACTCTACTATCATAACAACCACTACCATTGCTCTTCTATCGCAAGCACCACCACTACTACTGCTCAACTTTCGTAACAATCAGTACTACTGCCCTACTATCATAACTCCACTGCTACTACTGCTATACTGTCAAAACAACCAGCACTACTACTGCTCTACTATCATAACAACCAGCACTACTACTGCTCTACTATCAGAACAACCACTACTTCTATTGCTCTACTATCATAACCAACACTGCTACTAGTGCTCTACTATCATAACAACCAGCAATACTACTGCTCTAATATCATAACCACCACTGCTTCTAGTGCTCTACTATAATAACAACCAGCACTACTACTGCTCTACTATCAGAACAACCACTACTTCTATTGCTCTACTATCATAACCAACACTGCTACTAGTGCTCTACTATCATAACAACCAGCAATACTACTGCTCTAATATCATAACCACCACTGCTTCTAGTGCTCTACTATAATAACAACCAGCACTACTACTGCTCTACTATCGTAACAACCAGCACTACCACTGCTTTACAATCGTAACAACCACTACCATTGCTCTTCTATAACAACCACCACCACTACTTCTGCTATACTATCATAGCAATCAGTACTACTGCCCTACTATCATAACAACCACTACTACTACTGCTCTTCTATCATAACCACCACTACTACTACTGCTCTACTATCATAACCACCACTGCAACTACTGCTCTACTATCATAACCACCACTGCTACTAATGCTATACTGTAAAAACAACCAGCACTACCACTGCTCTACTATCATAACAACCAGCAATACTTCTGCTCTACTATCGTAACAACCAGCACTACCACTGCTTTACTATCATAACAACCACTACTATTGCTCTTCTATCACAACCACCTGCACAACTACTGCTCTACTGTCATAACAACCACTACTTCTACTGCTCTACTATCATAACAACCACTGCTACTAGTGCTCTACTGTCATAACAACCACTACTACTACTGCTCTACTATCATAACCACCACTGCAACTACTGCTATACTGTCAAAACAACCAGCACTACTACTGCTCTACTATCATAACAACCTGCAATACTACTGCTCTACTATCGTAACAACCAGCACAACCACTGCTTTACTATCATAACAACCACTACTATTGCTCTTCTATCACAACCACCAGCACTACTACTGCACTACTGTCATAACAACCACCACTACTACTGCTCTACTCTCATAACAACCACTACTACTGCTCTACCATAAAAACAACCACGACGACTACTGCTTTACTATCATAAAAAACACAGCTACTACCACTCTACTGTCATAACAACCAGCACTACTATTGCTCTACTATCATAACAACCAGCACTACTACCGCTCTACTATCATAACAACCACTACTACTGCTCTACTATCATAACAACAACTACTACTGCTCTACTATCATAACACCACTACTACTACTGCTCTACTATCATAACAACCACTACTTCTACTGCTCTACTATCATAACCTCCACTGCTACTAGTCCTCTACTCTCATAACAACCAGCACTACTACTGCTCTACTATCATAACCAACACTGCTGCTAGTGCTCTACTGTCTTAACAACCAGCACAACTACTGCTCTACTATACTAGCAACTACTACTACTGCTGCTATACTATTATAACAACCACTATTGCTGCTCAACTATCATAACAACCACTTCTACTGCTCTACCATAATACCAACCACGACTACTGCTCTACCAAAATAATAACCACTACTACTACTACTTTACTATCATAACAACCATTACTCCTGCTCTACTATCAAAACCACCACTACTACTACTGGTCTACTATCATAACAACCGCTACTGCTCTACCATAATAACAACCACGACTACTGCTCTACTATCATAACAACCACTACTACTGCTCTACCAAAATAGCAACCACTACAACTTCTGCTTTACTATCATAACAATAACTACTACTGCTCTGCTATCACAACAACCAGGACTGCTACTGCTTTACAGTCATAACAACCACTGCTACTGCTCTTCTATCACAACCACCATCACTGCTACTGCTCTACTATCATAACAATCAGTACACCTGCTCTACTATCAAAACAACCACTACTTCTACTGCTCTACTATCAAAACCTCCACTGCTACTAGTGCTCTACTGTCATAACAACCAGCACTACTACTGCTCTACTATCATAACAACCACAACTACTGCTCTTCTATCACAACCATCACTACTACTTCACTATCATAACAACCAGCACTACTACTACTCTACTATACTAACAACCACTACTACCACTGCTTCACTATCACAACAACCACCACTACTGCTCTACAATCATAACAACCACCACTACTGCTCTGCTATCATAACAACATCTACTCCTGCACTACTATCATAACAACCACTAGTCCTGCTCTACCATAACAACAACCACTACTACTACTGCTTTGCCATAATTACAACCACTACTACTACTGCTTTACTATCATAGCAACCATCACTTCTACTACTCTACTGTCATAATAACCGCTACAACTACTGCTCCACTATCATAACAACCACTACTACTACTACTCTACTGTCATAATAACCTCTACAACTACTGCCTACTATCAAAACAACCACTACTACTACTGCTCTACTGTCATAACAACCAGCACTAGTACTGCTCTAATATCATAACAACCACTACTATTGCTCTTCTATCACAACCACCACCACTACTACTGCTCTACTATCATAACCACCACTGCTACTACTGCTCTACTTTCATAACAACAACTACCACTGCTCTACTATCATAACAACACCTACTACTACTACTGCTCTACTGTCATAACAACCAGCACTACTACAGCTCCACTATCATAACAACCACTACTACTACTGCTATACTATCATAACCACCATCGCTACCACTGCTCTAATGTCATAACGACCACTGCAACTACTGCTCTACTATCATAACAACCAGCAATACTACTGCTCTACTATTGTAACAACCAGCTTTACTATCATAACAACCACTACTATTGCTCTTCTATCACAACCACCAGCACTTCTACTACTCTACTGTCATAATAACCGCTACAACTACTGCCTACTATCAAAACAACCACTACCACTACTGCTCTACCATCATAATCACCACTGCAACTACTGCTCTACCATCATAACAACCACTTTTCTACTGCTCTACTATCATAACCCCCACTGCTACTAGTGGTCTACTGTCATAACAACAAGCACAACTACTGCTCTAATATCATAACAACCACTACTACTACTGCTCTACTATCATAACAACCACTACTACTACTACTCTACCATAATAACAACCACTACCACTACTGCTTTACTATCATAACAACCACTACTCCTGCTCTACCATAATAACAACCACTACTACTACTACTACTCTACTATCATGACAACCACTATGTCACGTTCTGACCAGTATGAGGGTTATTTTGTTAGTGTAGGCTGGTCAGGACGTGGCAGAGGGTATTTGGTTTATGTGGTTCGGGGTGTGTGTATTATGTAGAGGGTAGTTGATTTATGTATTCCGGGGTTTTTGGTCACTGCTCTGTTAGTCTATGTTCTTTCTAGTCTTTTCTATGTTTAGTTAATTGGGGTGTGGACTCTCAATTGAAGGCAGGTGTTGTCTAGTTGCCTTTGATTGAGAGCCCTATATATTAGGGTGTGTTTGTGTTTGTAATTTGTGGGAGGTTGTCACTTGAATTGCTGTCTTTTGCCGTCAAGTCTGTATTCGTCGTCCATCATTTTGTTTTGTTTGTAGAAGTGTTTTCATTAAAAAGTTAATTATGAGCACTCAACCCGCTGCACCTTGGTCCATTCCTGACAACCGCCGTTACACACTATTACTGCTGTACTATCATAACAACCACTACTACTTCTCTTCGATCATAACCACCACTACAACTACTGCTGTACTATCATAACAAATACTACTATTGCTCTTCTATCACAACCACCACCACTACTACTGCTCTACTCTCATAACAACCACTACTACTGCTCTACCATAAAAACAACCACGACTACTACTGCTTTACTATCATCAAAACCAATACTACTGCTCTTCTATCATAACCACCATTACAACTACTGCTCTACTATCATAACAACCACGACTACTACTGCTCTACCATCATAATCACCACAGCTACTACCACTCTACTGTCATAACAACCAGCACTACTACTGCTCTACTATCATAACAACCAGCACTACTACCGCTCTACTATCATAACAACCACTACTACTACTCTACTATCATAACAACAACAACTACTACTGCTCTACTATCATAACACCACTACTACTACTGCTCTACTATCAAAACAACCACTACTTCTACTGCTCTACTATCATAACCTCCACTGCTACTAGTCCTCTACTGTCATAACAACCAGCACTACTACTGCTCTACTAACATAACAACCACTACTTATACTGCTCTACTATCATAACCAACACTGCTGCTAGTGCTCTACTGTCTTAACAACCATCACAACTACTGCTCTACTATACTAGCAACTACTACTACTGCTGCTCTACTTTTATAACAACCACTACTGCTGCTCTACTATCATAACAACCACTACTACTACTGCTCTACTATCCTAGCCACCATTACTACTGCTCTACTATGATAGAGACCAGCACTACTACTGCTTATCTATAATAACAACCGCTACTGCTACTGCGCTACTATAATAACCACCACTGCTACTACTGCTCTACTATAATAACAACCACAACCACTACTTATACTGCTCTACTATCATAACTGTCACGTCCTGACCAGTATAAGGGTTATTTGTTATTGTAGTTTGGTCAGGACGTGGCAGAGGGTATTTTGTTTATGTGGTTCGGGGTGGTGATTTTTGTAGTAGGGTGTTTGATTTATTATTTCCGGGTTTTGGTCTATGTTCTATGTTTTGTATTTCTATGTGGTCTCTAGTCTTTTGTATTTCTATGTCTAGTTTATTGGGGTTGGACTCTCAATTGGAGGCAGGTGCTTTCTGGTTGCCTCTGATTGAGAGTCCTATATATGGGTAATTGTTTGGTTTTGTGTTGTGGGAGATTGTTTCTTGTTTTGCCTGTGTGAGCATGACAAGACTGTTTTGTTGTTCGTGCGTTCTTCATTTGTTATTTTGGTGTTCTCTTTATTTAAAATAAATATCAAGATGAGCATCCACATTCCTGCTGCGTTTTGGTCCTCCATTCCCGACGACAACCGTTACAGAATCTCCCACCACAACAAGACCAAGCAGCGGAAGAAGGAGAGGAGGAACGCTGAGAAAATGGACTTTGATATGGACGATCATGAGAAGTGGACGTGGGATGATATTATGGCCGGAGAAGGTCCATGGAGGAAGTGGAGCGAAGACAGGGAACGCTACAGGGGAACACGACTGGCGTTTAAGCCCGAGAGGCAGCCCCAATCATTTTTTTTGGGGGGGGGCACACGGGTAGTTTGACTAGGCGAGGATTGAACCCCAGGCCAAATCCCCGTACCTTTTCTGGGCAACCAGTGACTGGGCAGGTCCCGTGCTTCGGGGTAATGGGTACTGTGGCGAGGCCAAGTATTTTTAGGCCGGTACGCGCAGTACCAGCGCCCCGCATTTGCCAGGGGGAAGTGAGCATCCAGCCAGTAAGAGCGATGCCAGTTCTGCGCTCGAGACCGCCAGTACGCCTCTACGGTCCAGTACGTCAGCCCTGTCCGACTCGTCCTGTTCCCGCTCCCTGCACTAGCCCTGAGGTGCGTGTTCCCAGGCTGATACCTCCAGTACCAGCACCACGCATCAGGCTTCCAGTGCGTCAGCCCAGTCCGACTCGTCCTGTTCCCGCTCCCTGCACTAGCCCTGAGGTGCGTGTTCCCAGGCTGATACCTCCAGTACCAGCACCACGCATCAGGCTTCCAGTGCGTCAACCCAGTCCGACTCGGCCTGTTCCCGCTCCCCGCACTAGCCCTGAGGTGCGTGTTCCCAGGCTGATACCTCCAGTACCAGCACCACGCATCAGGCTTCCAGTGCGTCAGCCCAGTCCGACTCGTAGTGTTCCCGCTCCTCGCACTAGACCTGAGGTGCGTGTCCCCAGACTGGCACATCCAGTACCAGTACCACGCATCAGGCTTCCAGTGCGTCAGCCCAGCCTCGAGAGTTCGGCAATAGTGTGCAGTCCAGAGTATCCGGCAACAGTGTGCAGTCCAGAGTATCCAGCAACAGTGTGCAGTCCAGAGTATCCGGCACCAGTGTGCAGTCCAGAGTATCCGGCACCAGTGTGCAGTCCAGAGTATCCGGCAACAGTGTGCAGTCCAGAGTATCCGGCACCAGTGTGCAGTCCAGAGTATCTGGCAACAGTGTCTAGTCCGGAACCGAGGGAGACTGCCTGCGACCCGGAACCAAGGGAGTCTGCCTGCAACCCGGAGCCAAGGGAGTCTGCCTGCGACCCGGAACCGAGGGAGTCTGCCTGCGACCCGGAACCGAGGGAGTCTGCCTGCGACCCGGAACCGAGGGAGTCTGCCTGCGACCCGGAACCGAAGGGGTCTGCCTGTGACCCAGAACCAAGGGAGTCTATCAGCAACCCGGAACTAAGTAAGTCTGTTGACGATCCGGAACTAAATAGGATTAACTGTGTATCAAATGAGTCTGCCTACAGTGTGGAACGGAAGAGGTCTGCCTACGATCCGGAACGATGGGAGTCTGCCTACGGCCTGAAACTGAGCAAGTCTGTCTGCATTCTGGAGGACAGTAGGCCGGAGCCAGAACCACCTCCTGTATAGGTGGGTTGGGGAGGGGGGGTGCAGCACAAGTGCCGTCGGTGACGGCAGCCACCCTCCTTTCCCTCCCTTTAGTTTAGGGGGATTTTTTGTTGTTGTTTTTTTTAGTTATGAGGTGCATCTGGGGTCTGCACCTTTAGGGGGGGTACTGTCACGTCCTAACCAGTATAAGGGTTATTTGTTATTGTAGTTTGGTCAGGACGTGGCAGAGGGTATTTTGTTTATGTGGTTCGGGGTGGTGATTTTGTAGTAGGGTGTTTGATTTATTATTTCCGGGTTTTGGTCTATGTTCTGCATTCCTATGTGGTCTCTAGTCTTTTGTATTTCTATGTCTAGTTTATTGGGGTTGGACTCTCAATTGGAGGCAGGTGCTTTCACGTTGCCTCTGAGAGTCCTGTATATGGGTAATTGTTTGGTTTGGTGTTGTGGGAGATTGTTTCTTGTTTTGCCTGTGTGAGCATGACAAGACTGTTTTGTTGTTCGTGCGTTCTTCGTTTGTTATTTTGGTGTTCTCTTTATTTAAAAAAAATATCAAGATGAGCATCCACATTCCTGCTGCGTTTTGGTCCTCCATTCCCGACGACAACCGTTACAATAACAACCAGTGCTACTACTGCTCTACTATATTAACAACCACAACTACTGCTCTTCTATCACAACCCCCACTACTACTACTGCTTCACTATCATAACAACCACTACTACTACTCTACTATCATAGCCAACAACACAACTACTGCTCCACGATCATAACAACCACTACTACTGCTCTACTATCATAGCAACTATCACTACTACTGCTCTACTATGAAAACAACCGCTACCACCACTGCTCTACTATCACAACTTCTACTACTACTGCTCTTCTATCATAACAACCACTACTATTACCGCTCTACTATCATAACCACCAGCTCTACAACTGCTCTACTTTCATACCAACCAGGACTACTACTGCTTTACTATCATAACAACCACTACTACTGCTCATCTATCACAACCACTACAACTACTGCTCTACTATCATAAAAAACAGCACTACCTTTGCTCTACTATCATAACAACCACTACCATTACCGCTCTACTATCATAACCACCACTGCTACTACTGCTCTACTGTCATAACAACCAGCACAACAACTGCTCTACTATCATAACAATCAGTAGAACCGCTCTACTATCATAACAACCACTACTACTACTGCTCTACTATCCTAGCCACCATTACTACTGCTCTACTATGATAGCGACCAGCACTACTACTGCTTATCTATAATAACAACCGCTACTACTACTGTGCTACTATCATAACCACCACTGCTACTACTGCTCTACCATAATAACAACCACAACCACTACTTATACTGCTCTACTATCATAACAACCAGTGCTACTACTGCTCTACTATAATGACAACCACAACCACTACTTAAACTGCTATACTATCATAACAACCAGTGCTACTACTGCTCTACTATATTAACAACCACAACTACTGCTCTTCTATCACAACCCCCACTACTACTACTACTTCAATATCATAACAACCACTACTACTACTGCTCTACTATCATAACAACCAGCACTACTACTGCTCTACTATCATAACAACCACTACTACTACTGCTCTACTATCATAACAACTAGCACTACTACTGCTCTACTATCATAACAACCACTACTTCTACTGCTCTACTATATTAACAACCACAACCACTACTTATACTGCTCTACTATCATAACAACCAGCACTACTACTGCTCTACTATCATAACAACCACTACTTCTACTGCTCTACTATAATAACAACCACAACCACTACTTATACTGCTCTACTATCATAACAACCACTACTTCTACTGCTCTACTATCATAACAACCAGCACTACTACTGCTCTACTATCATAACAACCACTACTACTACTGCTCTACTATCATATCAACCAGCACTACTACTGCTCTACTATCATAACAACCACTACTTCTACTGCTCTACTATAATAACAACCAATACCACTACTTATACTGCTCTACTATCATAACAACCACTACTACTACTGCTCTACTATCATAACAACCACTACTTATACTGCTCTACTATCATAACAACCACTACTACTACTGCTCTACTATCATAACCACTACTTCTACTGCTCTACTATAATGACAACCACAACCACTACTTATACTGCTTTACTATCATAAAAACCACTACTACTACTGCTCTACTATCATAACAACCACTACTACTACTGCTCTACTATCATAGCCACCACTACTACTGCTCTACTATCATAGCAAACAGCACGACTAATGCTCTACTATAATAACAACCACTACTCCTCTATCACAACCACCACTACTACTACTGCTCTACTATTATAACAACCACTGCTACTACTGCTCTACTATCATAAAAACCACTGCTACTACTGCTCTACTATCATAACAACCACTACTACTACTGCTCTACTATCATAACAACCAGCACTACTACTGCTCTACTATCATAACAACCACTACTTCTACTGCTCTACTATAATAACAACCACAACCACTACTTATACTGCTCTACTATCATAACAACCACTACTACTACTGCTCTACTATCATAACAACCACTACTTATACTGCTCTACTATCATAACAACCACTACTACTACTGCTCTACTATCATAACCACTACTTCTACTGCTCTACTATAATGACAACCACAACCACTACTTATACTGCTTTACTATCATAACAACCACTACTACTACTGCTCTACTATCATAACAACCACTACTACTACTGCTCTACTATCATAGCCACCACTACTACTGCTCTACTATCATAGCAAACAGCACGACTACTGCTCTACTATAATAACAACCACTACTCTTCTATCACAACCACCACTACTACTACTGCTCTACTACTATAACAACCACTGCTACTACTGCTCTACTACTAAAACAACCACTGCTACTACTGCTCTACTATAATAACAACCACTACTCTTCTATCACAACCACCACTACTACTACTGCTCTACTACTATAACAACCACTGCTATTACTGCTCTACTATCATAACAACCAGCACTAGTACTGCTCTACTATCATAACAACCACTACTTCTACTGCTCTACTATAATAACAACCACAACCACTACTTATACTGCTCTACTATCATAACAACCACTACTACTACTGCTCTACTATCATAACAACCACTACTTATACTGCTCTACTATCATAACAACCACTACTACTACTGCTCTACTATCATAACCACTTCTTCTACTGCTCTACTATAATAACAACCACAACCACTACTTATACTGCTCTACTATCATAACAACCACTACTACTACTGCTCTACTATCATAACAACCACTACTTATACTGCTCTACTATCATAACAACCACTACTACTACTGCTCTACTATCATAACCACTACTTCTACTGCTCTACTATAATGACAACCACAACCACTACTTATACTGATTTACTATCATAACAACCACTACTACTACTGCTCTACTATCATAACAACCACTACTACTACTACTCTACTATCATAGCCACCACTACTACTGCTCTACTATCATAGCAAACAGCACGACTACTGCTCTACTATAATAACAACCACTACTCTTCTATCACAACCACCACTACTACTACTGCTCTACTATTATAACAACCACTGCTACTACTGCTCTACTATCATAACAACCACTGCTACTACTGCTCTACTATCATAACAACCAGCACTAGTACTGCTCTACTATCATAACAACCACTACTTCTACTGCTCTACTATAATAACAACCACTACTTATACTGCTCTACTATCATAACAACCACTACTACTACTGCTCTACTATCATAACCACTACTTCTACTGCTCTACTATAATGACAACCACAACCACTACTTATACTGCTTTACTATCATAACAACCACTACTACTACTGCTCTACTATCATAACAACCACTACTACTACTGCTCTACTATCATAGCAAACAGCACGACTACTGCTCTACTATAATAACAACCACTACTCTTCTATCACAACTACCACTACTACTACTGCTCTACTATTATAACAACCACTGCTACTACTGCTCTACTATCATAACAACCAGCACTAGTACTGCTCTAATATCATAACAACCACTACTACTGTTCTACTATCATAACAACCACTACTACTGCTCTACTATCATAACAACCACTACTACTACTACTCTACCATCATAACAACCACTACTTCTACTGCTCTCCTATCATGACAACCACTACTACTACTGCTCTACTATCATAACAACCACTACTACTGCTCTACTATCATAACAACCACTACTACTGCTCTACTATCATAACAACCACTACTACTGCTCTACTATCATAACCACCACTACTACTGCTCTACTGTCATAGCAACCACTACTACTGCTCTACTATCATAGCAACCAGCACTACTTCTCTACCGTCATAAAAAACACTACTACTACTGCTGTACTATCATAACAACCACTACTTATACTGCTCTACTATCATAACAACCACTACTACTACTGCTCTACTATCATAACCACTACTTCTACTGCTCTACTATAATGACAACCACAACCACTACTTATACTGCTTTACTATCATAACAACCACTACTACTACTGCTCTACTATCATAACAACCACTACTACTACTGCTCTACTATCATAGCCACCACTACTACTGCTCTACTATCATAGCAAACAGCACGACTACTGCTCTACTATAATAACAACCACTACTCTTCTATCACAACCACCACTACTACTACTGCTCTACTACTATAACAACCACTGCTACTACTGCTCTACTACTATAACAACCACGTCTACTACTGCTCTACTATAATAACAACCACTACTCTTCTATCACAACCACCACTACTACTACTGCTCTACTACTATAACAACCACTGCTACTACTGCTCTACTATCATAACAACCAGCACTAGTACTGCTCTACTATCATAACAACCACTACTTCTACTGCTCTACTATAATAACAACCACAACCACTACTTATACTGCTCTACTATCATAACAACCACTACTACTACTGCTCTACTATCATAACAACCACTACTTATACTGCTCTACTATCATAACAACCACTACTACTACTGCTCTACTATCATAACCACTTCTTCTACTGCTCTACTATAATAACAACCACAACCACTACTTATACTGCTCTACTATCATAACAACCACTACTACTACTGCTCTACTATCATAACAACCACTACTTATACTGCTCTACTATCATAACAACCACTACTACTACTGCTCTACTATCATAACCACTACTTCTACTGCTCTACTATAATGACAACCACAACCACTACTTATACTGATTTACTATCATAACAACCACTACTACTACTGCTCTACTATCATAACAACCACTACTACTACTGCTCTACTATCATAGCCACCACTACTACTGCTCTACTATCATAGCAAACAGCACGACTACTGCTCTACTATAATAACAACCACTACTCTTCTATCACAACCACCACTACTACTACTGCTCTACTATTATAACAACCACTGCTACTACTGCTCTACTATCATAACAACCACTGCTACTACTGCTCTAATATCATAACAACCAGCACTAGTACTGCTCTACTATCATAACAACCACTACTTCTACTGCTCTACTATAATAACAACCACTACTTATACTGCTCTACTATCATAACAACCACTACTACTACTGCTCTACTATCATAACCACTACTTCTACTGCTCTACTATAATGACAACCACAACCACTACTTATACTGCTTTACTATCATAACAACCACTACTACTACTGCTCTACTATCATAACAACCACTACTACTACTGCTCTACTATCATAACAAACAGCACGACTACTGCTCTACTATAATAACAACCACTACTCTTCTATCACAACTACCACTACTACTACTGCTCTACTATTATAACAACCACTGCTACTACTGCTCTACTATCATAACAACCAGCACTAGTACTGCTCTACTATCATAACAACCACTACTACTGTTCTACTATCATAACAACCACTACTACTGCTCTACTATCATAACAACCACTACTACTACTACTCTACCATCATAACAACCACTACTTCTACTGCTCTCCTATCATGACAACCACTACTACTACTGCTCTACTATCATAACAACCACTACTACTGCTCTACTATCATAACCACCACTACTACTGCTCTACTGTCATAGCAACCACTACTACTGCTCTACTATCATAGCAACCAGCACTACTTCTCTACCGTCATAAAAAACACTACTACTACTGCTGTACTATCATAACAACCACTAGTACTGCTCTACTATCATAGCAACTATCACTACTACTGCTCTACTATCTTAAAAACCACTACTACTGCTCTACTATCATAACAACCACTACTACTGCCGCTCTACTATCATAACAACCACTACTACTGCTCCAGTATCATAACAACCATCACTACTACTGCTCTACTATCATAACAACCATCACTACTACTGCTCTACTATCATAACAACCGTTACCACTACTGCTCTACTATCATATCAACCACTACTACAGCTCTACTATCATAACAACCACTACTACTACTGCTCTACTGTCATAACAACCACTACTACTGCTCTACTATCATAACAACCGTTACCACTACTGCTCTACTATCATATCAACCACTACTACAGCTCTACTATCATAACAACCACTACTACTACTGCTCTACTGTCATAACAACCACTACTACTGCTCTACTGTCATAACAACCACTACTACTGCTCTACTGTCATAGCAACCACTTCTACTCTCCTATCATGACAACCAGCACTATTACTGCCCTGCTATCGTAACAACCACTACTACAACTGCTCTACTATCATAACCACCACTACTACTGCTCTAATTTCATAGCAACCTGCACTACTACTACTCTACTATCATAACAACCAGCACTACTACTGTTCTACTATCATAACAACCAGCACTACTACTGTTCTACTATCATAACCACCACTGCTACTACTTCTCTACTGTCATAACAACCAGCACTACTACTGCTCTACTATCATAACCACCACTACTACTACTGCTCTACTATCATAACAACTAGCACTACTGCTGCTCTACTATCATAACCACGACTACTGCTCTACTATCATAGCAACCACTACTACTGCTGCTCTACTATCATAACAACTACTACTACTGCTGCTCTACTATCATAACAACTACTACTACTACTGCTCTACTATCATAACAACTACTACTACTGCTGCTCTACTATCATCACAACTACTACTACTGCTCTACTATCATAGCAACTACTACTGCTGCTCTACTATCATAGCAACCACTACTACTGCTCTACTATCATAACATGCATTACTTCTACTGCTCTCCTATCATAACCACTACTACTAATGCTCTACTGTCATAATAACAACCCCTACTACTGCTCTACTATCACAACAATGACTACTACAACTGCTCTACTGTCATAACAACCACCAGTTCTGCTACAGCAGCTACTATTACTACTACTACTACTACTACTACTACTAATACTAATACTGCTATTTCTTCTTGTAGTAACTTGACAAGGAATGCCCACACGCAATTCAATCTTACTTTCCTTAACTTTCAAACTAATAAATAAAATGTATACAACCATGTATAAATGGTACAAATACAGCAAAGTGATACAGCCCACTCAACCTGTGGTAGAGTCGCATTGAACAGGTACAACTCTGGGTGATCATCAAAGGGGAAAAGTCACGGTCAAGGCCAATGCCAATAACAACCATGAACCATGAATACCATGAATAGTAATCATACTATACTGCAGGTAAGTACAATATTCAATGTAAGTATTTATATAGTGTCCACACTATAACACTACTAATACTACTATTGCTACTGTCCAGGGTTATAGTGCCAAGTCTATTTTAATTGCATCACTTCAGGATATGAATTGAAATTCAAGCCATGGAGTTGAAAAGTCCTTATAGTATTTATTGTCTGACTGAATTGAAATGGAGCTGACCCAAACCCTGCTACTCTACTGACCTCTCTACTACCTCCTATGTTGTCGTTGCTTAAATCATGCCGGCCCAGTCAGCCGTGTGATTTGACTAATGGGACTTCTGTTGAACATCATTAGCTGTTTAGCCAGACTCCATAGCTACAGCAACAGATGGACCAGGGCATATTGGAACGCAACAACAGACTGAGGTACCTGTATAAAGCTGCCTTCTCAAAGAGAAGACGAGAATCTTTAGAAGAATCGCCACTCCAATGCACTTTCTGTGCCTTTTTTCCACTTGACTTTGAGTGTCTCTTCAGTCTTGACCTTCACCAATGACAAATTGATATGGATAACTGCCATATTGAAACACAATGTCACAGAATAGGAAAAGCATACACACACACACACACACACACACACACACACACACACGTTCCTCCAAACAAAAACCTTTTACTAAGCTCTGTCTCATCCCTGGGGCTATCTCTCCACTTGACTCTCTCTCTCTCTCTCTCTCTCTCTCTCTCTCTCTCTCTCCTTCAGACCATAGCCCTTCAGACCATAGCTGTAGACGGTTTTTGTTTTGATGGCAGCCTTCTCTCTTCGCACCTCCAGCCAGCTCCAACCAGCTCCAGCCTGCCAAATCTGGCAGGTGTGTCAAATCCACACAGCACCTCTGACCTACTTGGCAGGTGAGGTCAGGTAGAGCTGGCGCTGCCACCACACAGCTGGCATGTTCCAGCAAGGCGGTTTTAGGGAAAACATGGGCAGTAGGGGGTAGGGGCAATTCTGTCAAACTGCCACCCATGACATCCTGCCAGACATGTTCACAGACGTGTGGGTACATGGTAGCTGCCTGGGCGGCAAAGTATATATAATCCCCTGTTTCTATCAAGCCCTAGACAAAACAACCAACTGCTTCTCAAATCACATACAAACTACTGCTTGTATCAAACCCTATGCAAACTACTTTAGATCTCAAAAGGAGAAAGGAAACCTTTGTGCACTGCAGAGATGCTGGTTGTGGAGAGATCAATAAGATCTCAGAGTCACACATTGTGCAATCATTATCCAGAGAAAATGGTGATAGATGCTATAGATCTCACATGAGGCAGTGTGTAACGACACACCTATTACAGTTCATCAAATCATCGGTCAGTATCTCTCCTGAATGCAGTTATGACAAGACATAACAACATGACATAATATAAACTGACATGAGAGGAATAACGGAATAATGGAATAGAAGAGGACGTCAGAATGGATGTTGAGAAGTGGCCCTTAAGGAAAGGTGAATGTGAGAAACATCTCCTATCCTCTAGGAATGAATCCTCTTCTTTAGTAATCCCCACATACAGTATAACACCTTCCTATTACCAGATCCATCCTCACTTAACACCTCCTGTTACTAGAGCCCTCCACCATACTGCACCATTGTTCAGCCTGGGGTACACAGAGGTAAGAGCAAGGGCATGCTAAACGCAACAAATAACATAAATAAAAGCAACAACAAATAAAACCTGTGAGTGCACGTCTGAACGCTCCGTTTCCCATGTGGTCTGGGTGTTTAACTCTTACCCAGGATGTTGTTTCATAGATTTTGGCACCAAATTGGCATTATCAGTGTGTAGGCAGCTAAAGGGCTTTGTCCGCCACGCCACGAGCAAAGCCGATTAAAAAACGAGTCAAGCCAAACAAGGAGCATCCTATTGAGACAATACAGTGCTTTTGTGTGTTTGTGTGTGTGTGTGTGTGTGTGTGTGTGTGTGTGTGTGTGTGTGTGTGTGCGTGCGTGCGTGCGTGCGTGCGTGCGTGCAGACTGTAAAAATGACAATTAAGCATTAGTGTTTTGACAGCCTCTGCTATAAACAGCCTTTCTCACTATTACAGGCTAAATCTCTCTTTCTCTCTAATCCCCGACATGGAAATGGACAATGGACAAACATAGTGCTATAATAACACCCTATCAGAATTCAATTATTGAATTATCTGGCTCACCGTCATCTCTATTTCTACTGAAATGTCTATATGTGTCTCTACTATTCCTTTAGTTTTAGTCCGTTTCTGTCCTTCTCTCCCTCTGTCTCTTTGTGCCTCTCTGTCTCTCTCTCTGGTCCTCAGTTTATCTGTAATGACTATAAAACTGTCGCAGCACAAGTTGTGATGATCCCTCCAAACAACACTGACACACACAAACTAAATATTTCCTTTCATCAGATGGAAGACAGAGAGAAAAAGGAGAGAGGAAGAGAGGAAGGTATATAAAAAGAGATTCTCAAGAATAGTAAAGTGCTGCTACTAATGCCTGAAAGCTATAGTTCAGCATCCCTCATTCCTCAGGCCTTATCCCCTGTTCAACATCCCTCATTCCTCAGGCCTTATCCCCTGTTCAACATCCCTCATTCCTCAGGCCTTATCCCCTGTTCAACATCCCTCATTCCTCAGGCCTTATCCCCTGTTCAACATCCCTCATTCCTCAGGCCTTATCCCCTGTTCAACATCCCTCATTCCTCAGGCCTTATCCCTTGTTCAACATCCCTCATTCCTCAGGCCTTATCCCCTGTTCAACATCCCTCATTCCTCAGGCCTTATCCCCTGTTCAACATCCCTCATTCCTCAGGCCTTATCCCTTGTTCAACATCCCTCATTCCTCAGGCCTTATCCCCTGTTCAACATCCCTCATTCCTCAGGCCTTATCCCCTGTTCAACATCCCTCATTCCTCAGGCCTCATCCCCTGTTCAACATCCCTCATTCCTCAGGCCTCATCCCCTCTTCAACATCCCTCATTCCTCAGGCCTTATCCCCTGTTCAACATCCCTCATTCTTCAGGCCTTATCCCCTCTTCAACATCCCTCATTCCTCAGGCCTTATCCCCGCTTCAACATCCCTCAGGCCTCATCCCCTGTTCAACATCCCTCATTCCGCAGGCCTCATCCCCTGTTCAACATCCCTCATTCCTCAGGCCTCATCCCCTGTTCAACATCCCTCATTCCTCAGGCCTTATCCCCTGTTCAACATCCCTCATTCCTCAGGCCTTATCCCCTGTTCAACATCCCTCATTCCTCAGGCCTTATCCCCTGTTCAACATCCCTCATTCCTCAGGCCTCATCCCCTGTTCAACATCCCTCATTCCTCAGGCCTTATCCCCTGTTTAACATCCCTCATTCTTCAGGCCTTATCCCCTCTTCAACATCCCTCATTCCTCAGGCCTCATCCCCTGTTCAACATCCCTCATTCCTCAGGCCTTATCCCCTCTTCAACATCCCTCAGGCCTCATCCCCTGTTCAACATCCCTCATTCCTCAGGCCTCATCCCCTGTTCAACATCCCTCATTCCTCAGACCTTATCCCCTGTTCAACATCCTTCATTCCACAGGCCTTATCCCCGCTTCAACATCCCTCATTCCTCAGGCCTTATCCCCTGTTCCACATCCCTCATTCCTCAGGCCTCATCCCCTGTTCAACATCCCTCATTCCTCAGGCCTCATCCCCTGTTCAACATCCCTCATTCCTCAGGCCTTATCCCCTGTTTAACATCCCTCATTCCTCAGGCCTTATCCCCTGTTCAACATCCCTCATTCTTCAGGCCTTATCCCCTCTTCAACATCCCTCATTCCTCAGGCCTCATCCCCTGTTCAACATCCCTCATTCCTCAGGCCTTATCCCCTGTTCAACATCCCTCATTCCTCAGGCCTCATCCCCTCTTCAACATCCCTCATTCCTCAGGCCTTATCCCCTGTTCAACATCCCTCATTCTTCAGGCCTTATCCCCTCTTCAACATCCCTCATTCCTCAGGCCTTATCCCCTGCTCAACATCCCTCATTCCACAGGCCTCATCCCCTGTTCAACACCCCTCATTCCTCAGGCCTTATCCCCTCTTCAACATCCCTCAGGCCTCATCCCCTGTTCAACACCCCTCATTCCTCAGGCCTCATCCCCTGTTCAACATCCCTCATTCCTCAGACCTTATCCCCTGTTCAACATCCCTCATTCCACAGGCCTCATCCCCTGTTCAACACCCCTCATTCCTCAGGCCTCATCCCCTGTTCAACATCCCTCATTCCTCAGGCCTCATCCCCTGTTCAAGATCCCTCATTCCTCAGGCCTCTTCCCCTGTTCAGGGTCCCTCACTCCTATGATCCGCAGTTCATCTCAGCATAGCATTTGCCCCCGTTCCCATCATGACCCAACAAGTCATCATCATCTCCCCCCAACAGTACCCCACCATATTCCCTCAGCCAGTCCCAATTCATTCCCTCCCCCTTCCCCTTGGCCCTAACCCTCTAGTATTTGCAGATCTGTAAGGTGGAAGCAATATGGTGGAAGCTCTACCATAGAACTGCTGATACCTATCCAGACCTTACAGATCTGCAAACATCAAATGGTTAGGACCAAGGGGTAGGTGTAGGGAGCGTCTTGCCTTACCCTTTGCCCTTTGACCTCCATCTCCCCCTTTCTCCTCCCCTCTCCTTTTTACCCCCTACCACACCTTAAACCTTCCCCAAGTCTCCCCTCACTCTCTACATCCTTCCCCTTCCTCCTTCCTTCCTCCTCCCCTGTCCTCACCGTCTCCCTTCCTCCTCCCGTCCTCCCTTATCCTCCCCATCTCCCGCCCTCCTTCCTCCTCCCCTCCTTCCCTGTCCTCACCGTCTCCCTCCTTCCTCCTCTCAACCTCCCTTGTCCTCACCGTTTCCCTCCTTCCTCCTCCCACCTTCCCTTGTCCTCGACGTTTCCCTCCCTCCTTCCTCCCTCCGTCCTCCCTTGTCCTCACCATCTCCCTCCCTCCTTCCTCCTCCCCTCCTCCCCTGTCCTCACCGTCTCCCACCAGCTGCAGCAGGGCCAGGTCGAGGGGGCGTTTCCAGCGGGAGTTCTTGTGCAGGGCGATACCGTAGCCTGTGGTGGCAAATACCTTCCCAGAGCCTATGGTCATCACCTTTGACAAGCAAACATCAATCAATCAATCAAGCAAGCAACTACTCACTCACTCAATCACTCTCTCACTCCCTCACTCACCCAACCAATCAACCAAGCAATACATCACATTTTGTATTGCTATTTTCACAAATGCAATTTTCACAAAGTGACAGCAATCCGCTATCTAGCTGACAATAAAACACAATAAAGGAGTAAATAGATAGAACACATCAAGTCAAACTTGTCTGGTCATCACCTTACAACCCTCGTCTTTCCTGGCCATGTAGTTCAACACAGCTGCATCGTAGATAAAGGCATCCAACTTCCTGTAGAGAGAGCGGGGGAGTTAATAGAACAGGGGGATGGGGTAGAGAAAGAGAAAGGCAAGAGCTGAGAGAGTGAGAGAGATCTGAAGTTAGAACGAGAGAGAGGGAGGAGAGAAAGGGAGAACGTGCCAAAGAGAGTGAAACGTGAAGAGAGTGAAAGAGATAGGGGATGGAAGGTGGAGAGAGAAGGATTTATACAGTACTGTGAGAAAAGAGATGGGAGGAGAGAGAGAGGGAAAGAAGATTTACACACTTCCGGGGCAAAAGACACATGGGGGAGAGAGATAGAGAGTGATGAGGATTATAAAGTTTAAGCACAAACACACCGAGAGAACACACAGGGGAGGAAATAACCAGAGAGAGAGAGAGAGAGAGAGAGAGAGAGAGAGAGAGAGAGAGAGAGAGAAGAGGGGTGAGAGAGGAAGACAGAGGGAGCGACAGAGAGCATCTCATTCCCAGCACATTAACAGTGTTCTATAAATGGGGTGGCGAGG
>NW_021823429.1:0-42806 GCF_901001165.1 Salmo trutta
AAAGAGAAGAGAGATTGAGAGAGAGGATTGCGGAGAGAGAGATTGAGGAGCGAGAGCGAGAGATGAGAGAGCGCGATTGCGAGAGAGAGAGGGAGAGATTGAGAGAGAAAGAGAAAGAGAGAGAGAGAGAGATTGAGAGAGAGAGAGAGAGAGAGAGTGATTGAGAGAGAGAGAGATTGAGAGAGAAAGAGATTGAGAGAGAGGGAGAGATTGAGAGATTGAGAGAGAGAGAGAGAGAGAGAGAGAGAGAACTTTAACTATTTGCACATCGTTTAACTATACCACACCTGCTGTCTCTAACTCTGAATGCTCGGCTATGAAAAGGCAACTGACGTTTACTTCTGAGGTGCTGACCTATTGCACCCTCTACAACCACTGTGATTATTATTATTTGACCCTGCTGATCATCTATGAACATTTTAACATCTTGGCCATGTACTGTTATAATTTCCACCCGGCACAGCCAGAAGAGGACTGGCCACCCCTCAGAGCCTGGTCCCTCTCTAGGTTTCTTCCTAGGTTCCTGCCTTTTTCATTAATTTACACACAATAGCACATAATGACAAAGCAAAAACAAGATTTTAGAAATGTTTGCAAATTCATTAAAAAAATGAAATATTACATTTACATAAGTACTCAGACCCTTCACTCAGTACTTTGTTGAAGCACCTTTGCCAGCGATTACAGCCTCGAGTCTTCTTTGGTATGACGCAACAAACTTGGCACACCTGTATTTAGGGAGTTTCTCCCATTCTTCTCTGCAGATCATCTCAAGCTCTGTCAGGTTGGATGGGGAGCGTTACTGTTCGATCGGGTTCAAGTCTTGAAATGTCTCTATTCCTTTGGAATTTTTGTGAGTGTAATGTTTACTGTCAAGTTTTGATTGTTTATTTCACTTTTGTTTATTATCTATTTCACTTGCTTTGTCAATATAAACATATGTTTCCCATGCCAATAAAGCCCTTTGAATTGAGAGAGAGAGAGAGAACACCATTGTAAATATAATCCATATTTATGTTGATTTATTTTCCCTTTTGTACTGTAACTATTTGCACATTGTTACAACACTGTATATAGACATCATATGACATTTGAAATGTCTTTATTCTTTTGGAACTTGTGTGAGTCTAATATTTACAGTAAACATATGTTTTCCATGCCAATAAAGCCCCTTGATTTCCTTTTGTGATGGGTTGATTATCTAAGTTTTGTTAGCTAAGTTTGTGTAATTTGTTTTAATTCATTGCAGGATGCACAATAACATCTGTCTGGAGGGTTTGAGGGTAGTGACAGCAAGTCTTTCTTTTTTTCTCCTTGCTTGACACCGTTTGGCATGTTTGAGTTATCTATAGTGGTTGTAAACTGCTTTCAACTTCCCCATCTCTATGTTGTCAGAGTCAAATTGTCAAGGCTGTGGTTAACTGGTGAAAGGAGTCAGGCGCAGGAGAGCTGAGATGCGTGGACAAGGTATTTAATTCAAGAAAAAACACCAGTATAAACACAATACTATGGTGCTGGAAAAATACCGGTACCACGAAATAAACGGGCATAATAACAAAACCCGGTGAACAATATACCAGCCGTCAGATACAGCCTTACAATAAAACAAACACGCACACAAACATGGGGGAAACAGAGGGTTAAATAATGAACATGTAATTGGGGAATAGAAACCAGGTGTGTAGAAAACAAAGACAAAACAAATGGAAAATGAAAAGTGGATCGGTGATGGCTAGAAAGCCGGTGACGTCGACCGCCGAACGCCGCCCGAACAAGGAGAGGGACTGACTTCGGCGGAAGTCGTGACACAAATGTTCTGGTTGTAACTGTTGGTGAATTCAGAGTGAAAGAGGCCACAGGAAAATATTCTTATTAGTCTATTTAGTAGTCAAGATCTGTCTGTCTGTCTCTAAGGACACACTGATTTGTGTCTGTCTCTTGAGGATGTCATCCTATTTGCCTCCCCATCTCTTCTCCTCATCTTCTCCTCCCAACCCTTCTTATCCCCTCCCTGCCTCCCTCCACCCTGTCTAGAACATGAAGCCTTTGAAGATTACATTGTGCTTCGTCTCCCAAAAAAGCCCCTGCGCGAAAAGCGAGAGACCCTGTCTCCTGAGGACTGTGCGGTGTGTGTGTGTGTGTGTGTGTCAGAACACCTGTGGGGTTTTTACAAGGGGGAGAGGTGTGACTCTCTCCCCAGAGGGTTCTCCACTGGAAACAGAGCACACTGACTCTCTTATGCTTGTCACACAGTGAGGTAGTATACAACTACATGGGCTTTGTTCCCCCACAGACAGACAGAGAGAACATCCTCTTTTACTTTCTCTCCATCCCTCCCTCCCTCCTTCCCTACCTCCCCCTCTCTTTCCCTCTCAATTCCATTCAATTCAATTCAAAGGGCTTTATTGGCATAGGAAACATGTTTACATTGCCAAAGCAAGTGAAAAAGGTAATAAACAAAGTGAAATAAACAATCAAAGGTGAACAGTAAACATTTCACTCACAAAAGTTTCAAAGAAATAGAAACATTGAAAAAATCATATGGCTATGTATAATGTTATAACGATTTGCAAATCGTTGAAGTACAAAAGGGAAAATAAATAAACATAAATATGGGTTGTATTTACAATGGTGTTTGTTCTTCACTGGTTGCTCTTTTCTTGTGGCAACAGGTCACAAATATTGCTGCTGTGATGGCACACTGTGGTATTTCACACAGTAGATATGGAAGTTTATCAACATTTTATTTGTTTTTGATTTCTTTGTGGATCTGTGTAATCTGAGGGAAATATGTGTATCTAATATGGTCATACATTTGGCAGGAGGTTAGGAAGTACAGCTCATTTTGTGGGCAGTGTACCCTCCCCTCCATTCTCCTTCCCTCCAATTCTCAATCCCTCCTCCCCCTTCCTCTCTCTCACCACTCTCCTCTCCCCTCTCATCCTCTCTCATCCCCTCTCATCCTCTCTCTCACCACTCTCCTCTCCCCTCCAGGTTTCCAGTCTGTAGTGTGAACCACAGCTGTTCCAGTAGCCTGAGTCTGAATGTGCTGAGGCAGCCATAATAACTCCCCTCACATTCCCTCTATGGTTCCATAGACACAGCATTACAGGACAGGAGGCTTTGTTTCAGGATGGGACTCCACACATGAACACATACTATCGTATACTATGGTAGAAATACTATCGTATTCACTGTAGTGTTTTTGCAGACTTTACTTTAATACTCACTGTAGTGTATTTGTGGTCTAAAGTCTGCAAAAACACTAGATTGAACACAGTAGTACACTGTTTTATACTCTAGTATTTACAGCCGTGGTATATTGGCCATTTACCACAAACCCCCGAGGTGCCTTATTGCTATTATAAACTGGTTACCAACATAATTAGAGCAGTAAAAATAATGGTTTTGTCATACCCGTGGTATACGGTCTGATTTACCATGGCTGTCAGCCAATCAGCATTCAGGGCTCGAACCACCTGGTTTATAATGTAGGATTTACTGTAGTGTTTATTATATTTGACATAGAAGTGGGCTTTCTCCTTCAGAAAACCAATTAGAGAGCAAATTTTCCATAACCTGTAGATAGGACTGGTGGCTGAACAGAAAGTTCAGAACTTCTACTCATTTCTAGAACCTGTAAGGAAAACAATATGGTCTATACTTGGCATGTAGATTTCTCACTTATGGGTGGCACAAATTGAGATATGCGGGAGGGGAATGGGCAGGGTATATGCAAATTAAAAACTGTAGTATGTACAATAGTTTTAAAAAAGAGTTGTGTATTTGCGGACAGTACTGTAGTATTTACTACAGTGTTTTTTTCAGATAATACTTAGTATTCCACAGTATACTATAACATACTATAGTAAGTACTACATATGATTGAGGGATACTACAGTGTGTAGTATAGTATTATACAGTATACTACAGATTAGAACTCTATAGTAAGTACTGTAGTATTCTATAGTAAACTGTAGTATTTTTCATGTGGGTCATCACACCCCATAAGAGGAAGAGGAGGAAGAAGAAGAGGAGGGAGGGTGGAAACTCTCCTGTGAGTAGTCCTTCCTTGATTAACTTTGGGGATTTTCGGTACCACTGAGGATAGTAATACAAACACACACACACTCGCACACACGCACACACACACACGCATTGTTCTCTCTCTGTAGATGATTGTCTGTGGGAGGCCAGACATGAAGCAGTAATGAGAGGAGGTGTCATCACCCAGCAGTGTCTGCTGTAAACCCCAAATGACAGAGGCTTTCCTCTGAAACACACACACACAGAGGGGAGAGTGGAGGGAGGAGTGGAATGTCTCCATCACATTGCTTTCCCCTCACTATCCAGTTCAGCAACTCCCTCTCTTCTTCTCTCTACTTTATCAATCCTATACAAAATGTGTGGGCAGAACTGAAAAAGCGTGTGTGAGCAAGGAGGCCTACAAACCTGACTCAGTTACACCAGCTCTGTCAGGAGGAATGGGCCAAAATTCACCCAAATTATTGTGGGAAGCTTGAGGATGGCTACCCGAAACGTTTGACCCAAGTTAAACAATGTAAAGGCAATGCTACCAATGTGTGTATGTAAACTTCCGACTTCAACTGTACACTTTCATTTTAATCTCCTACTTTTTATCTCCTACTTTCTTTCTCAGTGTCATTGTCTCAGGGTCGTTCTCTTAGTGTCGTTGTCTCAGTGTCATTGTCTCAGGGTCCTTCTCTCTGTGTTGTTGTCTCAGTGTCATTCCCTGTGTCGTTTTCTCAGTGTCGCTCTCTCAGTGTCGTTCTCTCAGTGTCGTTAACTCAGTGTCGTTCTCTCGGTGTCGTTCTCTCAGTGTCGTTGTCTCAGTGTCGTTGTCTCAGTGTTGTTGTCTCAGTGTCGTTCTCTCAGTGTGTTTATGTGTGTGGAGGGGTCTGGACACAAACAGAACTTTGCCATTATTCTGAAATGTCTGGCTCTCCACCCATGCTGTTTCACCAAATGGAAGGCTCTACTATGGCTTATTTCATATATTAATATAATATGATATACTATATTATGCTACATATTTATGGATTGTCACACACACTCACCAATGGCTTTTTATTACATCAAAGTCAATGGCTTCATATCTCAATAGTAAGATCCCACCCATGCATACCATCAAGTGGAGCATGAAATAGTATCAATCGTATTCTGTTGTATGTCACAAAATGGTCTGCTGCTGCTTTTAAACTAACATTGTTGGACCAGAAATGTGCATTGGGTCTAATGTCAAGTTTTCTCGTCATTCTAGTAGAGTTTTGCGTCATAGTTCTCCAGTCGGATAAATTGACTTAGGGGATTTTCCAGTTTAAATATAGAAGGAGAGAGAAAGAGAGGGAGGGAGGGAGGGAATGAGAGACAGAAAGAGAGTCAGTCCGTCTCTCTAACACCTGCTCCTGGATTACCACCATACTGACAGGCCAGATGTTGTCCTAATCCTGTTGCTGTGTGTGTGTTTATCTGGCGGGGGGGGGGTCATGAGCTTATAGTCAATAAACAAACAAATGTGGAAAATACAAGGACACAGCATTAAAGTCAACTATTGTTCCAACACATCTTTCGTCAGAGTGTAATATGATTATGGTTACTCATTTTGCAGATGCATTACTTTCTGTCAGCACTTGTTTTAGGAAGAGAGAGAGCAGCTGTTTCGGTTGCGTAAGTGGATGGGAGAAGTGAAGGAGGGGTGAGGATGAGGGGAGGATAAAATGAGGGGGGAGAGAGGGGAACACATTGGCTTGTCTGAAAGGGTAGCAGTAATCCTCCTCCTGCTGTTTGGCTGACCGACAGAAACACCAGTGTCCAAAATCACCTTCCTCCCTCTCTGATGCCTCCAACTAATGTTCAGGACATCTGACATAATCATACACACACACACACACTCGCACGCTCACACAGCTGCAGCAGCATCAGGACAGAGGTCATCAGGATATCTGACAGTAAACCCACACACAAACTTTCCGTACAGATATACACACAAATATGAGAACAGCATGACATGACACACACACACACACACACTCACTCACACAAACACTGTAAACACCACGTACCTGCTGCTCACGCCTGGCAATTACACACCATTATGTAGCAACTAGCTCTATTTTTTACATTATTAGCTCAGGAAATGTTTTGTGTCATTACATATAGCTGGGAAGGACTATTGGATTTTAGAGCGGCGGTAACTCACCAGAACTACCAGCATTACGACCAGGAATTACGGCTTCCCTGGAGCAGATCCTTTGTTCACTCTCCCCAGAGCAATACAATTTATTCCAGAGGCCGACCCAAAACATCACCGGCAGAGGAGAGGCACTCGAGGCGGCCTGCTGGTTCGACATACAAGGCGCGCACACCACCCACAGCTTCCGAGTATATTACTCGCTAATGTTCAGTCTTTGGATAATGATGTTGATGAGCTTAGAGCAAGGATTACTTTCCAGAGAGACATCGGGGCCTGTAACATACTTTGTTTCACGGAAACATGGCTCTCTCAGGATACTCAGTAAAGCCAGTAGGATTCTCAGTACATCGCACAAACAGGAATAAATATGTCTCCGAGAAGTGTGGGGGGGGTTCATGATTAATGACTCAAGGTGTAATTCTAGGAACATACAGGACCTCAAGTCATTTTGTTCACCCGATCTAGAATACGTCACAATTAAATGCCGACCATATTATCTCCCAAGAGAATTCTCCTCTGTCATCGCCAGGGCCGTTTACATCCCACCTCAAGCCGAAACCTCGACGGGCCTCAAAGAACTTCACTGGACTTTATGCAAACTGGAAACCACGTATCCTGAGGCTACATTTATTGTAGCTGGGGATTTTAACAAAGCAAATCTGAGGACGAGGCTGCCGAAATTCTGCCTACATATTGACTGTCCTACTCGCGTACTAAGACCCTCGACCATTACTATTCAAACTTCCAGGATGCTTACAAGGCCCTCCCCCTCCCTCCTATCGGCAAATCTGACCACGTCACCATCTTGTTCCTCCCGACCTATAGGCAGAAACTCAAACAGGAAGTGCCCGTGCTTCGTACTATTCAACGCAGGTCTGACCAATCGGAATCCACGCTTCAGGATTGTTTTGATCACGTGCACTGGGATATATTCCGGGTAGCATGTGAAAATAATCTAGACGCACGGTGACTGAGTTCATAAGGAAGTGTATAGGAGATGTAATATCCACTTTGACTATTAAAACCTACCCTAACCAGAAACTGTGGATAGATGGTAGCATTCGCTCGAAACTGAAAATGCGAACCACCGCATTTAACAATGGCAAGCGGACTGGTAATATGGCAGAATATAAACAGAGTAATAATTCCCTCCGCAAGGCAATCAAACAAGCTAAACGTTAGTATAGAGATAGTGGAGTCGCAATTCAATGGCTCAGACACGAGACGTATGTGGCAACGACTACAGACAATCACGGACTTCAAAAGGAAAACCAGCCACGTCGCCGAGACCGACGTCTTGCTTGCGGACAGGCTAAACACATTCTTCGCACCCTTTGAGGATAACACAGTGCCACTGATGCAACCCCCTACCAAGGACTGTGGGCTCTCCTTCTCCGTGGCCGACATGAGTAAAACATTTAAACGTGTTAACCCTTGCAAGGCTGCCGGTTCAGTCTGCTGTCCCCACATGCTTCAAGATGGTCACCATTGTTCCTGTACCCAAGAAGGCAAAGATAACTGAACTTAATGACTATCGCCCCGTAGCACTCACCTCTGTCATCATGAAGTGCTTTGAGAGACTAGTCAAGGATCATATCACCTCTATCTTCCCTAGACCCACTTCAATTTGCTTACCGCCCCAATAGATCCACAGAGGATGCAATCACCATCACATTGCCTTATCCCATCTGGACAAGAGGAATACCTATGGAAGAATGCTGTTTATTGACTATAGCTCAGCATTCAACACCATAGTACCCTCCAAGCTCATCATTAAGCTCGAGGCCCTGTGTCTGAACCCTGCCCTATGCAACTGGGTCCTGGACTTCCTGACGGGCCACCCCCAGGTGGTGAAGGTAGGAAACATCACCTCCACACCGCTGATCCTCAACACTGGGGCCCCACCAGGGTGCGTGCTCAGCCCCCTCTGGTACTCCCTTTCCACCCATGACTGTGTGGCCAAGCACGCCTCCAACTCAATCATCAAGTTTGCAGATGGCACGACAGTAGTAGGCTTGATTACCAATGATGACAAGACAGCCTACAGGGAGGAGCTGAGGGCTTTGGGAGTGTGGTGCCTGGAAAACAACCTCTCACTTAACGTCAACAAAACTAAGGAGATGATCGTGCACTTCAGGAAACAGCAGAGGGAGCACCCCCCCATCTACATCGACGGGACCGCAGTGGAGAAGGTGGAAAGCTTCAAGTTCCTTGGCGTACACATCACTGACAAACTTAAATGGACCGCCCACACAGACAGTGTGGTGAAGAAGGCGCAACAGAGTCTCTTCAACCTCAGGAGGCTAAAGAAATGTGGCTTGTCACCTAAAACCCTCACAAATTTTTACAGATCCACAATTGAAAGCATCCTGTCGGGCTGTATCACTGCCTGGTACGGCAACTGCACTGCCCACAACCACAAGACTCTCCAAAGGGTGGTGCGGTCTGCCCAACGCATTACTGGGGGCAAACTACCCGTCCTCCAGGACACCTACAGCCCCGATGTCACAGAAAGTCCAAAAAGATCATCAAGGACATCAACCACCCGAACCACTGCCTGTTCACACCACTATAATCCAGAAGGCGAGGTCAGTACAGGTGCATCAAAGCTGTTAAACAGCCATCACTAGCATATTAGAGGCTGCTGCCTATAGGCATAGACTAGGGTCTATGTTGTGTAATTTGTTAGATGTTACTAGTTAGATATTACTGCACTGTCGGAGCTAGAAGCACAAGCATTTCGCTACACCCGCAATAACATCTGCTAATCCCGTGTATGTGACCAATAAAATTTGACACAATATCCCACATTTTGTACACAGATGGTATACCTATATGTGAGTATTTCCAGGATGTATAATTATACCACATGGGGGCTCCCAGCATCAATCTCCCACAGTCCTCCTTGACATACGGCTGGCTGGCTGAAGTGTCATTTACTGTGTTTGTTTTTCTGCATGACGTCACAGATCCTATAAGCACTTGTGTAAAGCTGTGTTTTTGAAACACTGATCCTCAGCAGATCAGACGCTCCACTCCAAGACAGTTACCATGCAGGAGGATGTACAGTACAGATTGAACCGTGTGTATGACAGGGGTTCAACACACCGCCAGATGTAGGAAGACAGCAATGGATGTGGTAAAGAGGTCAATGGAACGCAGAGCGTGGGGGATAGAAGAAGATGGACGCCGGATTGGCATACATTCAACAAATCTGATCTAACAAAGTGGATACTGGTCAAGTCCGTCATGACTGATGTATTGTAACAGGCCCACAATGTTGTTACTGAAGTCGGATTTGGATATGTGTGGCTATTTTCGCTGCATAACATTTAGAAGTAGTCCCTTTTCAGGTTTAGAAGAAGTGACTGCTAAATGCTAACCCCCGTTTGTATAAGATGATTAGCATAGCTAGCATAGAGAAATGGGTGGTGGTAGTCAGTTGTTTTTAACTGTAATGCAGTTGCTTGGTAACGATGACATGAACATGTATTGGGGTTGACATCCATACCAGCATTATACTCCGATGTTTACCTCAACATACTGTCAAATACACATATGAACAGTAGCCTAAATGTAGGCTAATTTTGCTGTAGGGCAATGAGGAGATTCAGGATCTTTCCCCCACAGCATCTTTCCCCCACATGTTTCCATGGCAATTCCATTGTTTTGGTCGAGTTCCATTGACCTCTGCCTCATCTATCTCTATCTATACTTCTGTTCATATTATACTGTTCCCCCAGTCTCTCCATCAGAAGCACAGATTGACTTTTGTTAGGGATCGATACGATGCCACCAGATGTGAAGAGAAAGAACAGTGAAGAACATGGAAAGGTGGCTGCTTACTTTAAAAATGCTATTTGCTTCCTGTGCCGGTTCACTTTGTCTCCCAGTACTTAGTCTGTGCAGACGGTGTGTGTGTGTGTGTGTGTGTGCGTGTGAGTGTGAGTGTGTGTGTTGGCCACCTGGGGCCTGTCCTCCTTGCTCATGGCAGAAGTATCACAGTGATTAACATATGTGTGTGTGAATGTGGGTGTGTGTGTGGGTGTGTGTGTGGGTGTGTGCGTGTGTGTGTGCGTGTGTGTGTGCGAACGGCGAGCCATCCTGCACTCAGACAGGAGAGGCTTTAATGAACACACCAGGGAAATGGAGAGCAGGGGAATGGAGGCTGGAGCACTGCATTCTGGGAAGGTAGCAGCCACAGTTGATGGGGCATCTGTCCAATGATGGATGAGCTGAAATAGAGCACCTTGTGTGAAACATACTGAATATATTAATAAAGTCAACTTCCCACGTCTCCACAGAGTCTCCATTTGGATAAGTATCATGATTACATTCAACTTACTGTGTGCGTGGGTGTTTTGTTTGTTTGTGTGTGTTTGTGTGCGTGTGCGCTTGTGTGTGCGTGCATGCGTGTGTCTGTGTTTGTCTGTCAATGTGTGTCAGTGTGTGAGCCTAAGCAAACACAAATGGCATTCACAATCAGCAGCCCTTCCCTTTCTAATATAGTGTAGAGAATACAGTAGACAGACAGTCCCTTCCCTTTCTATTATACTGCAGAGAGACAGTCCCTTCCCTTTCTATTATACTGCAGAGAGACAGTCCCTTCCCTTTCTAATATACAGTAGACAGACAGTCCCTTCCCTTTCTAATATACAGTAGACAGACAGTCCCTTCCCTTTCTAATATACTGTAGAGAGACAGTCCCTTCCCTTTCTAATATACAGTAGACAGACAGTCCCTTCCCTTTCTAATATACTGTGGAGAGACAGTCCCTTCCCTTTCTAATATACTGTAGAGAGACAGTCCCTTCCCTTTCTATTATACTGTAGAGAGACAGTCCCTTCCCTTTCTAATATACTGTAGAGAGACAGTCCCTTCCCTTTCTATTATACTGTAGAGAGACAGTCCCTTCCCTTTCTAATATACTGTAGAGAGACAGTCCCTTCCCTTTCTAATATACTGTAGAGAGACAGTCCCTTCCCTTTCTAATATACTGTAGAGAGACAGTCCCTTCCCTTTCTATTATACTGTAGAGAGACAGTCCCTTCCCTTTCTAATATACTGTAGAGAGACAGTCCCTTCCCTTTCTAATATACTGTAGAGAGACAGTCCCTTCCCTTTCTAATATACTGTAGAGAGACAGCCCCTTCCCTTTCTAATATACTGTAGAGAGACAGTCCCTTCCCTTTCTATTATACTGTAGAGAGACAGTCCCTTCCCTTTCTAATATACTGTAGAGAGACAGTCCCTTCCCTTTCTAATATACTGTAGAGAGAGAGTCCCTTCCCTTTCTATTATAGTGTAGAGAGACAGTCCCTTCCCTTTCTAATATACTGTAGAGAGACAGTCCCTTCCCTTTCTATTATACTGTAGAGAGACAGTCCCTTCCCTTTCTAATATACTGTAGAGAGACAGTCCCTTCCCTTTCTAATATACTGTAGAGAGACAGTCCCTTCCCTTTCTAATATACTGTAGAGAGACAGTCCCTCCCCTTTCTATTATACTGTAGAGAGACAGTCCCTTCCCTTTCTAATATACTGTAGAGAGACAGTCCCTTCCCTTTCTAATATATTGTAGAGAGACAGTCCCTTCCCTTTCTATTATACTGTAGAGAGACAGTCCCTTCCCTTTCTATTATACTGTAGAGAGACAGTCCCTTCCCTTTCTATTATACTGTAGAGAGACAGTCCCTTCCCTTTCTATTATACTGTAGAGAGACAGTCCCTTCCCTTTCTATTATATTGTAGAGAGACAGTCCCTTCCCTTTCTATTATACTGTAGAGAGACAGTCCCTTCCCTTTCTATTATACTGTAGAGAGACAGTCCCTCCCCTTTCTATTATACTGTAGAGAGACAGTCCCTTCCCTTTCTAATATACTGCAGAGAGAGTCCCTTCCCTTTCTAATATACTGTAGAGAGACAGTCCCTTCCCTTTCTATTATACTGTAGAGAGACAGTCCCTCCCCTTTCTAATATACTGTAGAGAGACAGTCCCTTCCCTTTCTAATATACTGTAGAGAGACAGTCCCTTCCCTTTCTAATATACTGTAGAGAGACAGTCCCTCCCCTTTCTATTATACTGTAGAGAGACAGTCCCTTCCCTTTCTATTATACTGTAGAGAGACAGTCCCTCCCCTTTCTAATATACTGTAGAGAGACAGTCCCTTCCCTTTCTAATATACTGTAGAGAGACAGTCCCTTCCCTTTCTATTATACTGTAGAGAGACAGTCCCTTCCATTTCTATTATACTGTAGAGAGACAGTCCCTTCCCTTTCTAATATACTGTAGAGAGACAGTCCCTTCCCTTTCTAATATACTGTAGAGAGACAGTCCCTTCCCTTTCTATTATACTGTAGAGAGACAGTCCCTTCCCTTTCTATTATACTGTAGAGAGACAGTCCCTTCCCTTTCTAATATACTGTAGAGAGACAGTCCCTCCCCTTTCTATTATACTGTAGAGAGACAGTCCCGTCCCTTTCTATTATACTGTAGAGAGACAGTCCCTTCCCTTTCTATTATACTGTAGAGAGACAGTCCCTTCCCTTTCTAATATACTGTAGAGAGACAGTCCCTTCCCTTTCTATTATACTGTAGAGAGACAGTCCCTTCCCTTTCTAATATACTGTAGAGAGACAGTCCCTTCCCTTTCTAATATACTGTAGAGAGACAGTCCCTTCCCTTTCTATTATACTGTAGAGAGACAGTCCCTTCCCTTTCTAATATACTGTAGAGAGACAGTCCCTTCCCTTTCTAATATACTGTAGAGAGACAGTCCCTTCCCTTTCTATTATACTGTAGAGAGACAGTCCCTTCCCTTTCTAATATACTGTAGAGAGACAGTCCCTTTCCTTTCTAATATACTGTAGAGAGACAGCCCCTTCCCTTTCTATTATACTGTAGAGAGACAGTCCCTTCCCTTTCTAATATACTGTAGAGAGACAGTCCCTTTCCTTTCTAATATACTGTAGAGAGACAGTCCCTTCCCTTTCTATTATACTGTAGAGAGACAGTCCCTTCCCTTTCTAATATACTGTAGAGAGACAGTCCCTTCCCTTTCTAATATACTGTAGAGAGACAGCCCCTTCCCTTTCTATTATACTGTAGAGAGACAGTCCCTTCCCTTTCTATTATATTGTAGAGAGACAGTCCCTTCCCTTTCTATTATACTGTAGAGAGACAGTCCCTTTCCTTTCTAATATACTGTAGAGAGACAGTCCCTTCCCTTTCTATTATATTGTAGAGAGACAGTCCCTTTCCTTTCTAATATACTGTAGAGAGACAGCCCCTTCCCTTTCTATTATACTGTAGAGAGACAGTCCCTTCCCTTTCTATTATATTGTAGAGAGACAGTCCCTTTCCTTTCTAATATACTGTAGAGAGACAGTCCCTTCCCTTTCTATTATACTGTAGAGAGACAGTCCCTCCCCTTTCTATTATATTGTAGAGAGACAGTCCCTTTCCTTTCTAATATACTGTAGAGAGACAGTCCCTTCCCTTTCTATTATACTGTAGAGAGACAGTCCCTCCCCTTTCTATTATACTGTAGAGAGACAGTCCCTCCCCTTTCTAATATACTGTAGAGAGACAGTCCCGTCCCTTTCTAATATACTGTAGAGAGACAGCCCCTTCCCTTTCTATTATACTGTAGAGAGACAGTCCCTCCCCTTTCTATTATACTGTAGAGAGACAGTCCCGTCCCTTTCTATTATACTGTAGAGAGACAGTCCCTTCCCTTTCTATTATACTGTAGAGAGACAGTCCCTTCCCTTTCTAATATACTGTAGAGAGACAGTCCCTTCCCTTTCTATTATACTGTAGAGAGACAGTCCCTTCCCTTTCTATTATACTGTAGAGAGACAGTCCCTTCCCTTTCTAATATACTGTAGAGAGACAGTCCCTTCCCTTTCTATTATACTGTAGAGAGACAGTCCCTTCCCTTTCTATTATACTGTAGAGAGACAGTCCCTTCCCTTTCTAATATACTGTAGAGAGACAGTCCCTTCCCTTTCTATTATATTGTAGAGAGACAGTCCCTTCCCTTTCTAATATACTGTAGAGAGACAGTCCCTTCCCTTTCTAATATACTGTAGAGAGACAGTCCCTTCCCTTTCTATTATACTGTAGAGAGACAGTCCCTTCCCTTTCTATTATACTGTAGAGAGACAGTCCCTTCCCTTTCTAATATACTGTAGAGAGACAGTCCCTTCCCTTTCTAATATACTGTAGAGAGACAGTCCCTTCCCTTTCTATTATACTGTAGAGAGAGTCCCTCCTGTTTATACTGTAGATTGAGTAGTAATAGTGAAATCAAACATCCTCAAATTGTTTTACATTTTTATTTCACCTTTATTTAACCAGGTAGGCCAGTTGAGAACAAGTTCTAATTTATAACTGTGACCTGGCCAAGATAAAGCAAAGCAATGCGATAAAAACAGCACAGTGTTACACATAAGCAAACGTACAGTCAATAAAACAATAGAAAAATCAATGTACAGTCTGTGCAAATGTTGAAGATTAGGTAAGGCAATGAATAGGCCATAGAGGCTAAATAATTACAGTTTAGCAATTAAACACTGGAGTGATAGATGTGCAGATGATGATGTGCAAGTAGAGATACTGGGGTGCAAAAGAGCAAGAAGATAAATAACAATATGTGGATGAGGTAGATGGGGCATCTGTCCAATGATGGATGAGCTGAAATAGAGCACCTTGTGTGAAACATACTGAATATATTAATAAAGTCAACTTCCCACGTCTCCACAGAGTCTCCATTTGGATAAGTATCATGATTACATTCAACTTACTGTGTGCGTGGGTGTTTTGTTTGTTTGTGTGTGTTTGTGTGCGTGTGCGCTTGTGTGTGCGTGCATGCGTGTGTCTGTGTTTGTCTGTCAATGTGTGTCAGTGTGTGAGCCTAAGCAAACACAAATGGCCTTCACAATCAGCAGCCCTTTCTAATATAGTGTAGAGAATACAGTAGACAGTCCCTTCCCTTTCTATTATACTGCAGAGAGACAGTCCCTTCCCTTTCTATTATACTGTAGAGAGACAGTCCCTTCCCTTTCTAATATACTGTAGAGAGACAGTCCCTTCCCTTTCTAATATACTGTAGAGAGACAGTCCCTTCCCTTTCTAATATACTGTAGAGAGACAGTCCCTTCCCTTTATAATATACTGTAGAGAGACAGTCCCTTCCCTTTCTAATATACTGTAGAGAGACAGTCCCTTCCCTTTCTAATATACTGTAGAGAGACAGTCCCTTCCCTTTCTAATATACTGTAGAGAGACAGTCCCTTCCCTTTCTAATATACTGTAGAGAGACAGTCCCTTCCCTTTCTAATATACTGTAGAGAGACAGTCCCTTCCCTTTCTAATATACTGTAGAGAGACAGTCCCTTCCCTTTCTAATATACTGTAGAGAGACAGTCCCTTCCCTTTCTATTATACTGTAGAGAGACAGTCCCGTCCCTTTCTAATATACTGTAGAGAGACAGTCCCTTCCCTTTCTAATGTACTGTAGAGAGACAGTCCCTTCCCTTTCTAATATACTGTAGAGAGACAGTCCCTTCCCTTTCTATTATACTGTAGAGAGACAGTCCCTTCCCTTTCTAATATACTGTAGAGAGACAGTCCCTTCCCTTTCTATTATACTGTAGAGAGACAGTCCCTTCCCTTTCTAATATACTGTAGAGAGACAGTCCCTTCCCTTTCTATTATACTGTAGAGAGACAGTCCCTTTCCTTTCTAATATACTGTAGAGAGACAGTCCCTTCCCTTTCTATTATACTGTAGAGAGACAGTCCCTTCCCTTTCTAATATACTGCAGAGAGAGAGTCCCTCCCCTTTCTATTATACTGTAGAGAGACAGTCCCTTCCCTTTCTATTATACTGTAGAGAGACAGTCCCTTCCCTTTCTAATATACTGCAGAGAGAGAGTCCCTCCCCTTTCTATTATACTGTAGAGAGACAGTCCCTTCCCTTTCTATTATACTGTAGAGAGACAGTCCCTTCCCTTTCTAATATACTGTAGAGAGACAGTCCCTTCCCTTTCTATTATACTGTAGAGAGACAGTCCCTTCCCTTTCTATTATACTGTAGAGAGACAGTCCCTTCCCTTTCTAATATACTGCAGAGAGAGAGTCCCTCCCCTTTCTATTATACTGTAGAGAGACAGTCCCTTCCCTTTCTATTATACTGTAGAGAGACAGTCCCTTCCCTTTCTAATATACTGCAGAGAGAGAGTCCCTCCCCTTTCTATTATACTGTAGAGAGACAGTCCCTTCCCTTTCTATTATACTGTAGAGAGAGACAGTCCCTTCCCTTTCTAATATACTGTAGAGAGACAGTCCCTTCCCTTTCTAATATACTGCAGAGAGACAGTCCCTTCCCTTTCTATTATACTGTAGAGAGACAGTCCCTTCCCTTTCTATTATACTGTAGAGAGACAGTCCCTTCCCTTTCTATTATACTGTAGAGAGAGTCCCTCCTGTTTATACTGTAGATTGAGTAGTAATTGTGAAATCAAACATCCTCAAATTGTTTTAATTTTTAATTTTCACCTTTCTTTAAGTAGGTAGGCCAGTTGAGAACAAGTTCTCATTTACAACTGCGACCTACAACTGCGACCTCCAATTTTGTATTGGAGATGCTTAATGTGAGTCTGGAAGGAGAGTTTACAGTCTAACCAGACACCTAGGTATTTGTAGTTGTCCGCATATTCTAAGTCAGAACCGTCCAGAGTAGTGATGCTAGACGGGCGGGCGGGTGCGGGCAGCAATCGGTTGAAGAGCATGCATTTAGTTGTACTTGCATTAAAGAGCAGTTGGAGGCCACGGAAGGAGAGTTGTATGACATTGAAGCTCGTCTGGAGGTTAGTTAGCACAGTGTCAAAAGAAGGGCCAGAAGTATACAGAATGGTGTCGTCTGCGTAGAGGTGGATCAGAGAATCACCAGCAGCAAGAGCGACATCATTGATGTATACAGAGAAAAGAGTCGGCCCGAGAATTGAACCCTGTGGCACCCCATAGAGACTGCCAGAGATCCGGACAACAGGCCCTCCGATTTGACACACTGAACTCTATCTGAGAAGTAGTTGGTGAACCAGGCGAGGCAGTCATTTGAGAAACCAAGGCTGTTGAGTCTGCTGATAACAATGTGTTAATTGACAGATTCGAAAGCCTTGGCCAGGTCGATGAATACGGCTGCACAGTATTGTCTTTTATTGATGGCGATTATGATATTGTTTAGGACCTTGAGCGTGGCTGAGGTGCACCCATGACCCGCCCGGAAACCAGATTGCATAGTAGAGAAGGTGTGGTGGGATTCGAAATTGTCGGTGATCTGTTTGTTAACTTGGCTTTCGAAGATTTTAGAAAGGCAGGGCAGGATGGATATAGGTCTGTAACAGTTTGGGTTTAGAGTGTCTCCCCCTTTGAAGAGGGGGATGACCACGGCAGCTTTCCAATCTTTGGGGAACTCAGACGATACGAAAGAGAGGTTGAACAGGCTAGTAATAGGGGTTGCAACAATTTCGATGGATAATTTTAGAAAGAGAGGGATCAGATTGTCTAGCCCAGCTGATTTGTAGGGATCCAGATTTTGCAGCTCTTTCAGAACATCAGCTGTCTGGATTTGGGTGACGAAGAAGCGGGGGGGGGGGCTTGGACAAGTTGCTGCAGGGGGTGCAGAGCTATTGGCCAGGGTAGCCAGGTGGAAAGCATGGCCAGCCTTGGAAAAATGCTTATTGATATGATCGATTATCGTAGATGTATCAGTGGTGACAGTGTTTCCTATTCTCAGTGCAGTGGGCAGCTTGGAGGAGGTGCTCTTATTCTCCATGGACTTTACAGTGTCCCAAATGTTTTGGAATTAGTGCTACAGGATGCAAATTTCTGTTTGAAAAAGCTAGCCTTAGCTTTCCTAACTGACTGAGTATATTGGTTCCTGACTTCCCTGAAAAGTTGCATATCGCGGGGGCTATTCGATGCTAATGCAGAATGCCACAGGATGTTTTTGTGCTGGTCAAGGGCAGTCAAGTCTGGTGTGAACCAAGGGCTATATTTGTTCTTAGTTCTACATTTTTTGAGTGGGGCATGCTTATTTAAGATGATGAGGAAATCATTTTTAAAGAGCAACAAGGCATCCTCTACTGACGGGATGAGGTCAATATCCTTCCAGGATACCTGGGCCAGGTCGATGAGGAAGGCCTGCTTGCTGAAGTGTTTTAGGGAGCATTTGACAGTGATGAGGGGTGGTCATTTGACTGCGGACCCAGACAGCAGAGGTGTATTTAGAGGGCAAGTTGGGCAGGATGATATCTTAGAGACTGCCAATGGTTACGGATTTAGGGTTGTACCTGGTAAATTCCTTGATCATTTGTGTGGGATTGAGGGCATCTAATTTAGATTGTAGGACAGCCAGGGTGTTAAGCATGTCCCAGTTTAAGTCACCTAACAGTACGAACTCTGAAGATAGATGGGGGGCGATCAGTTCACATATGGTGTCCAGGCCACAGCTGGGGGCTGAGGGGGGTCTATAACAAGCGGCAACGGTGAGAGACTTGTTTCTGGAAAGGTGGATTTTTAAAAGTAGAAGCTTGAATTTTTTGTGCACAGACCTGGATAGTATGACAGAACTCTGCAGGCTATCTCCTCAATAGATTGCAACTCCGCCCCTTTTGGCAGTTCTATCTTGTCAGAAAATGTTGTAGTTGGGGATGGAAATTTCAGGATTTTTGGTGGTCTTCCTAAGTCAGGATCCAGACACGGCTAGGACATCAGGGTTGGTGGAGTGTGCTAAAGCAATGAGTAAAACAAACTTAGCGAGAAGGCTTCTGATGTTAACATGCATGAAATCAATGCTTTTACGGTTGCAGAAGTCAACAAATGAGAGCGCCTGGGGAATGGGAGTGATGCTGGGGGCTGCAGGGCCTGGGTTAACCTCTACATCACCAGAGGATCAGAGGAGGAGTAGGATAAGGGTACGGCTAAAGGCTATGAGAACTGGTTGTCTAGTGCGTTTGGAATAGAGAGTAAAAGGAGCAGATTTCTGGGCTTGGAAGAATAGATTCAAGGCATAATGTACAGACAAGGGTATGGTAGGATGTGAGTACAGTGGAGGTAAACCTAGGCATTGAGTGATGATGAGAGAGGTTTTGTCTCTAGAGGCACCAGTTAAGCCAGGTGAGGTCACTGCATGTGTGGGGGGTGGGACAAAAGAGCTGTCTAAGGCATATTGGGCAGGGCTGGGGGCTCTACAGTGAAATAAGACAAAAATCACCAACCAAAACAGCAATAGACAAAGCATATTGACATTAGGGAGAGGCATGTGTAGCCGAGTGATCGTAGAGTCCAATGAGTAGCAATAGGTGAGTCAGGGAGCCGATTCAGTAGTCGCTACTACGCTAGGCGAGCTGGAAGACACGGCGATTCAGACAGCTAGCGGGCCGGGGCTAGCAGATGGGCCTTCGGCGACGTCGCAACAGAAGAGCCTGTTGAAACCACCTCGGACGATTACGTCGGCAGACCAGTCGTGATGGATCGGCGGGGCTCCGTGTCAGCGGTAAAGGGTCCAGGCCAATTGGAAAAAGAGGTATTGTAGCCCAAGAATTAACTGGTGGACCTCTTCAGCTAGCCGGGAGATGGGCCTAGCTCGAGGCTAGCTCAAGGCTAACTGGTGCTTGCTTCGGGACAGAGACGTTAGCCAGGAGTAGCCACTCGGATTGCAGCTAGCTAGCTGAGATGATCCAGTGTTAAGGTTCAGAGCTTGCGGTAGGATTCCGGAGATGTGGTAGAGAAAAAGCATTCCGATATGCTCCGGGTTGATATCGTGCAGACTGGCAGGTATTGACCTAGCTGAGGCTTGCTGGTGTCCGAGTTAACGGTGATGACCACTAGCAGTGGCTAACTGACTCCTAGCTAGTAGCTAGTTAGCTGGCTAGCCTCTGATGGGGTTCCGTTTCTAAAGTATAAAAATAGCAGATCCGTACCACATTGGGTGAGGCGGGTTGCATGAAAGTATATTCAGTCCGTAGATGGAAAGTGAGATTAAAATATATACGAAATATATACGAAAAAAAGCAAGGAAAACATTAATTACACGGAACAGGACGGGACAAGACAAAACACACGTCCGACTGCTACACCATCTTGGAACAAGATAGAAAGGCACTCAGGAAGTGATGTCATATCAGGCTGGTTGTCATTATATAGCCATGCTTGAAAGGACAGGAGTTTGAAAAGAAACACATTAATTATTTGAATATTACTCTTACTCTGACCTTTCATCTTCTAACCCTTGACCCTTAACCTAAATAGCTCATGTACTGCCGAGTGGCGCACTGCATCGCAGTGCTAGAGGCGTCACTACAGACCCGGGTTTTATCCTGGGCTATATCTCAACCGGCCGTGATCGGGAGTCCCATACAGTGGTGCACAATTTGCCCAGCGTCGTCCGGGTTAGGGGAGGGTTTGGCCGGGGGAGGAGCTTTACAAGTAGGCCATCGTTATAAATAAGAATTTGTTCTTACTGTAACTGACTTGCCTAGTTGAAATAAATATATAGTTCCTGGAATTGTAAATTTGCTGAAGGTGTGGAAAATGCTGAACCCAAAGATAAGACTCCTATAGGTCAAGGTTTAATAGACAGACAGATATACATATGGTGAGATCGACAGGTTCCTCTGAGAGGTTGGTAACAATCTGCCACATTCCACAAACAAGATACTCATCACATGCTCATCCTTATCCCTGTTCTCTGTCAGCTGCCTCTGAGAGCCCAGGCCATGGTCAAAACATAAGCCAACTAGCAAGGCCAGAGTGAACCATCAATAGGACGTCTCCATCACTTTAAAGTGCCTATAGCAGAATTGCAGCCAGGAATGTCACTTAGGGCATTAAATGCTGTCTGAGTGCTGCTTTATGGTGACCCCTAACTTCTGGTTTAATAGGCAGCTACAATTTAGAACATCTCAATAGCCAATGTTGTATTCTCTCACGTGCACAGAATGTTGTTTGTTTCTAGCGATTCCTCACAGCTCTCCTCTCACATTGTACAGCAGCAGGAATACTCCAGATAAAGTATCAGATACAAGTGGCTCAGCTCTTTGTTAGATCACTGTACTGTAGTAACTGCAGCTGGGCACACACTGTGTCTCTTTTTCATGCATAACGCAAACACACATAAATAGACACGCACACACTCAATTAAAATGTTCCATATGAATTAATACACCCTTATTAATGTCATGACCAGACTAATGAGTCCCGTTGTTTGATGATGAAAGCAGTGTTGATGAAAGGTCTGTTGTCGTGTTCAGAGGGTTAGTGTGAAAGGAGAGAGCAGTATGAGCTGGTTTGAATATGCCTGTGTGAGGTAGTTAGCCACAGTAGAAAGAGGCTTAGGCCAGCTCACCTCTGTTTATAATAAGAGTCATTTGGAGGCCTCTTCACACCTGCTTCTGTTTGATGTGGTAATGTGTGTGTGTGTGTGTGTGTGTGTGTGTGTGTGTGTGTGTGTGTGTGTGTGTGTGTGTGTGTGTGTGTGTGTGTGTGTGTGTGTGTGTGTGTGTGTGTGTGTGTGTGTGCAACAAGCTCTAACAGTCTTACTGCAGAATCAGACATCCAAACCCTTGTCCATAAACATCAAATTCATTTTGAATGGTTAAGTTAAGGGTTAAGGTTTGGGATAGGGTTAAAACCAAAACAATTCTAACTAGTGCCTAGCACTGGGATTGAACTGCTTACCTGGACGGACGTCTAATTTCACAGTGGATCATGAGCGACCTGGCTGGCATGTGTGTGTGGTATTACATGTATGTGGCACAACATTACTGGCCCTAATTAACATGCTAAGGTGAAGGAACTACCCCCCTCTCTCTATCCCTCTCACTCAGTTTCTCCTTCCTCTCCCTCTCTCTCTCCCTCTCTCAGTTCCTCCCCACTCTCTCTTTCTCTCTCTCTCAGTCCCCCCCTCTCTTTTTCTTGCTCTCCTTCACCCCATCCTTTCTCCCTTTCCTCCCCCCTATCTCCATGCAACCTTCACAGTGTATCTGGACATTGTGTACTGTGTGAGTCATTGCTCATGAAGTCCAATTTTAATGGCAGGGTCATCCTATGTCCATCCCTGGGGTTTGAGAGTGTACTGAGAATCTTAGACGCTGTCTCCTTTATCCTCTGTAAACTCCTTTTTCTGAACTGACAGACAGACAAACACACACACACACACACACACACGCACTTTAAAGTTTGACTTCTGCAAACCTCCCTCACCCTGTACAGCTGAAGGGAGCTCAGTTCCTGAGAGAGATAACTCTGGGGTACACTGTGTTGATGTGTGACCTCAGGGTTCTACAGACCTATACACACTTATGTACGAATGACCTCAGGGTTCTACAGACGTATACACACTTATGTACGAATGGCCTCAGGGTTCTACAGACCTATACACACTTATGTACAAATGGCCTCAGGGTTCTACAGACCTATACACACTTATGTACGAATGACCTCAGGGTTCTACAGACGTATACACACTTATGTACGAATGGCCTCAGGGTTCTACAGACCTATACACACTTATGTACGAATGGCCTCAGGGTTCTACAGACCTATACACACTTATGTACGAATGACCTCAGGGTTCTACAGACCTATACACACTTATGTACGAATGGCCTCAGGGTTCTACAGACCTATACACACTTATGTACGAATGGCCTCAGGGTTCTACAGACCTATACACACTTATGTACGAATGGCCTCAGGGTTCTACAGACCTATACACACTTATGTACGAATGGCCTCAGGGTTCTACAGACCTATACACACTTATGTACGAATGACCTCAGGGTTCTACAGACCTATACACACTTATGTACGAATGGCCTCAGGGTTCTACAGACCTATACACACTTATGTACGAATGGTCAATAGTAGCACCTTCGAAATTGTATGAAACAAGTAAAACATGGTACTGAATGTCTGTTTTTATAACATAAAACCATTTTTTCTCCTCTTTCTTTCTCCTCCATCCTTCTTTCTTCACATCTCTCCCTCTTTCTCTCTCTTTAAGTCAATCTCCTGCTGAATTATCTCTGACAGCCATCACCATGGCAACTACACATGTCAACTTTCTGCTATTCCCACAGTCAGACACACACACACACACACACACACACACACACACACACACACACACACACACACACACACACACACACACACACACACACACACACACATATGAGGTGTTTTTTTGGGCATTTCTTTGTGCCATTATGTTGCAGATGATGCATTCAACAGATTATAATATAGAACACCACGTTACAAGTAGGGAGAGTTTGCTGTTGCGTTGTTACATTCAAACTGAACTCTGGGATGCATCTAAACAGAGGTTGTATTCCCTCCCTTAAGCATTAAAATCCCGTTGATGTATAATGTATGACGGAGCACTACACTGTAGTGATCAGCCCCAGGACATTGGACAACGGGCCTCAGTGCCTTAGAATAGGTTATTTATCCACTGGCAGAACCCCACTGCTTGGGCCTGCTGGTGAAATAGACCAAAATAGACGTACACTGTGAGTGTGCAGAGCACAGTACAGCCAAACCTCCCATGGGGTGTTTCCTCTCTGGCTACCAGACTGGCCTCAGGTCAGGAGCAGAGAAACATGGTCATCACAATATATACTGATCAGATTGGTGGGCTTTTTGTTGGTGCAATGGCTAGGGCCAGGAGTTTTCTTTACTGTATGACACACACACACACACACACACTTCCACCTTTCATCTCAGAGATCAGAACATCACACTAAGGAGGACCATCTGATTATCAGTTTCCCCAATGGGGATCAAATGGAATCCGAATGAAATTTGATTTGTCACATGCTTGTGTAGACTAAGAGTGAAATGCTTACTTACGGGCCCTTTCCCCAATGCAGAGAGACAAATAGAACAATAATAGAATAATAACCATGGAATAAATACACAATGAGTAATGATAGCTTGGCTATATACTGTACTTGGCATACCAGTACTGAGTTGATGTGCAGGGGTACGAGGTTATTGAGGTAGATATGTATGTATAACTAGGAATAAAGTGTCTAGGCAACAGGATAGATAATAATAAGTAGCGGCAGCGTATGTGATGAGTCAAAAGAGTTAATGAAAAAAGGGTCAATGCAGATAGCCTGGGTAGCTATTTGGTTAAATATTTAGCAGACTTATGGCTTGGGGGTACACGCTTAGAAAAAACTGTTGTTGTCCTCGCACCACACTGCCAGATCACTGACCTCCTTTCTATAGGCTGCCCCATCGTCATCGGTGATCAGGCCTACCACCGCTAACTCAATGACGGTGTTGGAGTCGTGCGCGGCCACACAGTTGTGGGTGAATAGGGTCAGCGTGGCGGATGTGTTGTTGCCTACCCTCATCGACTCATCGTCAAACACACACACACTCCACTCTCCTCTCTCCTCCACTCTCCTCCTCTCCTCTCTCCTCCTCTCCTCCTCTCTCCTCTCTTCTCTCTCCTCTCTCCTCTCTCCTCTCTTCTCTCTCCTCTCTCCACTCTCCTCTCTCCTCCACTCTCCTCCTCTCCTCTCTCTCCTCCTCTCCTCCTCTCTCCTCTCTTCTCTCTCCTCTCTCCTCTCTCCTCTCTTCTCTCTCCTCTCTCCTCTCTTCTCTCTCCTCTCTCCTCTCTCCTCTCTTCTCTCTCCTCTCTCCTCTCTCCTCTCTCCTCTCTCCTCTCTCCTCTCTTCTCTTCTCTTCTCTTCTCTCTCCTCTCCTCTCCTCTCTCCTCTCTCCTCTCTTCTCTCTCCTCTCTCTCCTCTCTCCTCTCCTCCTCTCTCCTCTCTTCTCTCTCCTCTCTCCTCTCTCCTCTCTCCTTTCTCCTTTCTCCTCTCTCCTCTCTTCTCTCTCCTCTCTCCTCTCTCCTCTCTTCTCTCTCCTCTCTCCTCTCTCCTCTCTTCTCTCTCCTCTCTTCTTCTGCATGATCTGGTCCTTACGCTCGGAGGAGTACATCATTACATCATCATCTCGCCTCGATGACACCAGCTTCCTCCTGACACCCTCCTGGCACCCCGTAACACAGTAACATTCTCTGATTTGATCTGCATGGAGTGGGTGGCTGGGCCAAACCAGGAGCTGAAACCCAATAATGTGTGACAGATTGATGTTTGGTAAAGGATCTCGATGATCACATCGCTGGGTGGCATCAAGATAATCACTCTGTCTCTGTCTCTGTCTCTGTCTCTGTCTCTGCTGAAGTGTTGGAGTTTCAACCTGTTATGGGCTACACATTGTCATACTGCATTTGTCTTGGATCAGGCAGGGTGTTTGGGAGCCCAGTATTCGGTTCTCTAGTCAGCATATTCCCTCACCATTTACTATATTGAAAAAGCTATAGGAATGTGTAATTGTTCACACTACCAGTATCAACTTATTCTGAGCACCTCTTGTCTGACATCTATTACTAAACAAGCGTTCCTTTCTTTGTCTCAATGTACCATATTGATTTGTACTGATTGCAATTGCCTTGTTCTGGGCTGAATCTAAGGTAAACTTCAAACTGTATCACCACCTGAGTGCATGTTCCATACACGCTTGTAACTCGATGTGTGGGTATCATTTCTACATCCTATAAAACCTATACTCAGGAAAACGTTAGTTTAGCCTAGTCAAAACAATACACACACTGTCTAAAGCCCATTGTCAACCTATTGATGAGTGCTGCTGTTTAAAACAACAACTATAAACGTTGTGCATCGCTAACCAGATGCTGGCTAGCAGCATACCACCCTCCATCCCACTGCTGGCTTGCCTCTGAAGCTAAGCAGAGTTGGTCCTGGATGGGACACCAGATGCTGCTAGAAGTGGTGGAGGGCCAGTAGGAGGCACTGTTTCCTCTAGTCCCCAAAAAACTATATCCCAGGGTAGTGGTTGGGGACATTGCCCTGTGTAGGGTGACGTCTTTCGGGTGGGACATTAAGCGTGTGTCCTGACTCCCTGTGGTCACTAAAGATCCCATAACACTTATCGTAAATTCCCAATCTGGCCCTCATACCATCATGGCCACCTAATCATCTCCAGTTTACAATTGGCTCATTCATCCCCCTCCTCTCCCCTGTAACTATTCCCCAGGTTGTTGCTGTAAATGAGAATGTGTTCTCAGTCAACTTACCTGGTCAAATAATGTTTGAATAAAAAAAAGGTCACTGGGCTCTGGCAATCACCACCACACACACCCTCAATCAACCGATCAAATGTAGTTTATAAAGCCCTTTATACATCAGCAGTTGTCACAAATTGTTATACAGATACCCAGCATAAAACCTTTCTCCTTTTGTCTTCGCTGGTGCTAAGGTTTTAGTTGAAGTATAATACATGCATCTGTGCTTTTCTGGGTCTGTGCCCTACTCACAGCTCTAGGACTACAGAGTACACACATGCACACACACACGTTCTCTCTCACTCTGACACACACACACACACACACACACACACACACACAGAGACTCACACATGCAGAGGGAACACATGCACAGAGAGAAAGAGAGCTGCCTCCAGGGCTCTGACAGTCGAGGAGATGATCCCTTTACACACTTCCTCTCCTAGTCTCTTTCTGGAATGTGTCATGCTGCATCTCTGCTCACAGCTACCGCTTCACCGCATAGCCAAGCTCTGCCATTTTACCCCTGGCTGCACGAGAGAGAGAGGGAGAGAGAGAGAGAGAGAGAGAGAGAGAGATGGTGGAGATTAGAGAAAAGTGTGTGAGCGAGGGCGCGAGACAGAGAAAGAGAGAGATGCGCTGAAGGAAAAAGGCATGGTGAGAAGTCAAAAGAATATATACAATACAGACTGATGCTCAATATACAGTACAGACTGATGCTCAATATACAGTACAGACTGATGCTCAATATACAGTACAGACTGATGCTCTGTATACAGTACAGATTGATGCTCAATATACAGTACAGACTGATGCTCTATATACAGTACAGACTGATGCTCTGTATACAGTACAGACTGATGCTCTATATACAATACGGACTGATGCTCTGTATACAGTACAGATTGATGCTCTATATACTGTACAGACTGATGCTCTATATACAGTACAGACTGATGCTCTGTATACAGTACAGATTGATGCTCTATATACTGTACAGACTGATGCTCTATATACAATACGGACTGATGCTCAATATACAATACAGACTGATGCTCAATATACAGTACAGACTGATGCTCTATATACAATACAGACTGATGCTCTATATACAATAAGACTGATGCTCAATATACAGTACAGACTGATACAATACAGACTGATGCTCAATATACTGTACAGACTGATACTCTACATACAGTACAGACTGATGCTCAATATACAGTACAGACTGATGCTCTATATACAATACAGACTGATGCTCTATATACAGTACAGACTGATGCTCTATATACAATACAGACTGATGCTCTATATACAGTACAGACTGATGCACAATATACTGTACAGACTGATGCTCTATATACAATTCAATATACAGTACAGACTGATGCTCTATATACAATACAGACTGATGCTCAATATACAATACGGACTGATGCTCTATATACAATACAGACTGATGCTCTATATACAATACAGACAGATGCTCTATATACAATACAGACTGGTGCTCAATATACAGTACAGACTGATGCTCTATATACGGTACAGACTGATGCTCTATATAAAGTACAGACAGATGCTCAATATACAGTACAGACTGATGCTCAATATACAATACAGACTGATACAATACAGACTGATACTCAATATACGGTACAGACTGATGCTCTATATACAATACAGACTGATGCTCTATATACTGTACAGACTGATGCTCAATATACAGTACAGACTGATGCTCAATATACAATACAGACGGATGCTCTATATACAGTACAGACTGATGCTCTATGTACACTACAGACTGATGCTCTATATACAGTACAGACGGATGCTCTATATACAGTACAGACTGATGCTCTATGTACAGTACAGACTGATGCTCTATATACAGTACAGACTGATGCTCTATATACAGTACAGATTGATGCTCAATATACAGTACAGACTGATGCTCTGTATACAGTACAGACTGATGCTCAAAGACTGGGAGAAGGGGAGGGAGGAAGAGAGGGGCGATGCAGACAGAGTGAGATAAATAGTCAAATGGATAGATGTAGGCTTCTGTTAGCTCTCTTGTCCCTAGTTTGTTTTTATTGCTCCAGTCAGTGGCCGTGTTCTCCTGCTCAGACATTGTGTAACCGGTGTGAAATGGCTAGCTAGTTAGCAGTGCACGCTAGTAGTGTTTACATCGGTGATGTCACCCGCTCTGAAGCAGTTGTTTCCTTTTCTCTGCAAGGTCTGCGGCTTTTGTGGAGCAATAGGTAACGATGCTTTGAGGGTGACTGTTCAGAGGGTCCCTGGTTCGAGCCCAGGTTGGGGTGAGGAGAGGGACGGAAGTAACCCATGGTTGCATGCCAGGTCCTTGACTGGGCTGCCGGGCACCAGATTGCTATAACATATGATGTGGTTTACTGATATGTTAAATACCTATCCAGGCGTTGTAAGATCTGGCATGCGCCAGCAACGCCTACGCAGAGGAACGCGCCCAGTGTCTGTTGATCCACCAGACCAGGTCAGTAGAGTGTAGAGACAGGATCCACCAGATTAGATCAGTAGAGTGTAGAGACAGGATCCACCAGATTAGATTAGTAAAGTGTAGAGACAGGATCCACCAGATTAGATCAGTATTGTGTAGAGACAGGATCCACCAGATTAGATCAGTAGAGTGTAGAGACAGGATCCACCAGATTAGACCAGCAGAGTGTAGAGACAGGATCCACCAGACCAGTAGTGTGTAGAGACAGGATCCACCAGACCAGTAGAGTGTAGAGACAGGATCCACCAGATCAGCAGAGTGTAGAGACAGGATCCACCAGGCCAGTAGAGTGTATAGACAGGATCCACCAGACCAGCAGAGTGTAGAGACAGGATCCACCAGACCAGTAGAGTGTAGAGACAGGATCCACCAGATTAGATCAACAGAGTGTAGAGACAGGATCCACCAGATTAGATCAGCAGAGTGTAGAGACAGGATCCACCAGACCAGCAGAGTGTAGAGACAGGATCCACCAGACCAGTAGAGTGTAGAGACAGGATCCAGCAGACCAGTAGAGTGTAGAGACAGGATCCACCAGATTAGATCAGCAGAGTGTAGAGACAGGATCCACCAGATTAGATCAGTGGAGTGTAGAGACAGGATCCACCAGATTAGATCAGCAGAGTGTAGAGACAGGAACCACCAGACCAGCAGAGTGTAGAGACAGGATCCACCAGACCAGCAGAGTGTATAGACAGGATCCACCAGACCAGCAGAGTGTAGAGACAGGATCCACCAGACCAGCAGAGTGTAGAGACAGGATCCATCAGATTAGATCAGCAGAGTGTAGAGACAGGATCCACCAGATCAGCAGAGTGTAGAGACAGGATCCACCAGACCAGCAGAGTGTAGAGGCAGGATCTACCAGACCAGTAGAGTGTAGAGACAGGATCCACCAGACCAGTAGAGTGTATAGACAGGATCCACCAGACCAGCAGAGTGTAGAGACAGGATCCACCAGACCAGTAGAGTGTAGAGACAGGATCCACCAGATTAGATCAACAGAGTGTAGAGACAGGATCCACCAGATTAGATCAGCAGAGTGTAGAGACAGGATCCACCAGATTAGATCAGTAGAGTGTAGAGACAGGATCCACCAGATTAGATCAGTAGAGTGTAGAGACAGGATCCACCAGATTAGATCAGTAAAGTGTAGAGACAGGATCCACCAGATTAGATCAGTAGAGTGTAGAGACAGGATCCACCAGATTAGATCAACAGAGTGTAGAGACAGGATCCACCAGATTAGATCAGCAGAGTGTAGAGACAGGATCCACCAGATTAGATCAGTAAAGTGTAGAGACAGGATCCACCAGATTAGATCAGTAGAGTGTAGAGACAGGATCCACCAGATTAGACCAGCAGAGTGTAGAGATAGGATCCACCAGACCAGTAGTGTGTAGAGACAGGATCCACCAGATTAGATCAGTAGAGTGTAGAGACAGGATCCACCAGATTAGACCAGCAGAGTGTAGAGACAGGATCCACCAGACCAGTAGTGTGTAGAGACAGGATCCACCAGATCAGTAGAGTGTAGAGACAGGATCTACCAGACCAATAGAGAGTAGAGACAGGATCCACCAGATCAGTAGAGTGTAGAGACAGGATCCACCAGACCAGCAGAGTGTAGAGACAGGATCCACCAGATTAGATCAACAGAGTGTAGAGACAGGATCCACCAGATTAGATCAGCAGAGTGTAGAGACAGGATCCACCAGACCAGCAGAGTGTAGAGACAGGATCCACCAGACCAGTAGAGTGTAGAGACAGGATCCACCAGACCAGTAGAGTGTAGAGACAGGATCCACCAGATCAGTAGAGTGTAGAGACAGGATTCACCAGATTAGATCAGCTGAGTGTAGAGACAGGAACCACCAGACCAGCAGAGTGTAGAGACAGGATCCACCAGACCAGCAGAGTGTATAGACAGGATCCACCAGACCAGCAGAGTGTATAGACAGGATCCACCAGATTAGATCAGCAGAGTGTAGAGACAGGATCTACCAGACCAGCAGAGTGTAGAGACAGGCTCCACCAGACCAGCAGAGTGTAGAGACATGATCTACCAGACCAGTAGAGTGTAGAGACATGATCTACCAGACCAGTAGAGTGTAGAGACATGATCTACCAGACCAGTAGAGTGTAGAGACATGATCTACCAGACCAGCAGAGTGTAGAGACATGATCTACCAGACCAGTAGAGTGTAGAGACATGATCTACCAGACCAGTAGAGTGTAGAGACAGGCTCCACCAGACCAGTAGAGTGTAGAGACATGATCTACCAGACCAGTAGAGTGTAGAGACATGATCTACCAGACCAGTAGAGTGTAGAGACATGATCTACCAGACCAGTAGAGTGTAGAGACATGATCTACCAGACCAGTAGAGTGTAGAGACATGATCTACCAGACCAGTAGAGTGTAGAGACAGGCTCCACCAGACCAGTAGAGTGTATAGACAGGATCCACCAGATTAGATCAGCAGAGTGTAGAGACAGGATCTACCAGACCAGCAGAGTGTAGAGACAGGCTCCACCAGACCAGCAGAGTGTAGAGACATGATCTACCAGACCAGTAGAGTGTAGAGACATGATCTACCAGACCAGTAGAGTGTAGAGACATGATCCACCAGACCAGCAGAGTGTAGAGACATGATCTACCAGACCAGTAGAGTGTATAGACAGGCTCCACCAGACCAGCAGAGTGTAGAGACATGATCTACCAGACCAGTAGAGTGTAGAGACATGATCTACCAGACCAGTAGAGTGTAGAGACATGATCTACCAGACCAGTAGAGTGTAGAGACATGATCTACCAGACCAGTAGAGTGTAGAGACAGGCTCCACCAGACCACACCAGTAGTGTAGAGACAATATCCTCCAAACTAGATCAGTAGTGTAGAGACATGATCTCTGAAGGAAGGCCTGGACAGATACAGAGCCCAGTCCACGATAGCACATCCCCACAGTGGCCCAAAAGAAGGAGAGTGATCTGTCCATTATCTTGTTATGTTATTCTGAGGCAGCCAAGGCCTGTTGGTGGGCCAGAGAGGACGAGGTGCTTAAATTATACATGCTTAAATGACAACATTGTAATTACGACATTCCGGAATCCTCCCGATGACTCACTCCCTGCCAATCACAGTCTATATTGCTGGCTGTGTTTGTGTCAAGGACAGTTTCTCTGAGGATGATGACGAAACCTGGTTTACTCTCTTTCATATGTGAAAGAGATTATAGATACAGGAGTCATGACACATTTGGTTCGTTTGAGGCGTCAGGTTGACCCAATCAACTTCACAGGTTTTTATTATGTTTGCTTTTTGATAATTCTAGCACTTACAGTAGCTATACTCATTATAGCAGGGTTAACACTTTACTTAACAGTAGCTATACTCATTATAGCAGGGTTAACACTTTACTTAACAGTAGCTATATTCATTATAGCAGGGTTAACACTTTACTTAACAGTAGCTATACTCATTATAACAGGGTTAACACTTTACTTAACAGCAGCTATACTCATTATAGCAGGGTTAACACTTTACTTAACAGTAGCTATACTCATTATAACAGGGTTAACACTTTACTTAACAGTATCTATACTCATTATAGCAGGGTTAACACTTTACTTAACAGTAGCTATTGTCACAAGAGTCGAAAGGATTAGACCAAGGCGCAGCGTGTTGAGTGCCAATTCTTTACTTTTAATGAGTAACACTTCACAAGAAAAAACAAAGGACAGCCAACAGTTCCGTAAGGTACATAGACTATACGGAAAACAACCACCCACAAAACCCAAAGGAAAACAGGTTGCCTAAGTATGGCTTCCAATCAGAGACAACGAAAGACACCTGCCTCTGATTGGAAACCATACTCGGCCAGACCTGGAAAACGAAACATAGAAAATGAAAACTAGAACACATTCCCCTAGAAACAAAAAACTCCAAAACACACAAAACAACCCCCCTGCCACGCCCTGACCATTCTACTATGGCAAATGACCCCTTTCACTGGTCAGCACGTGACAGCTATATTCATTATAGCAGGGTTAACACTTTACTTAACCTGTCTGGGATAGGGGGCAGTATTTTCACGGCCGGATAAAAAACAAACCCGATTTAAACTGGTTACTACTCTTGCCCAGAGAATATGCATATTATTAGTAGATGTGGATAGAAAACACTCTAAAGTTTCTAAAACTGTTTGAATGGTGTCTGTGAGTATAACATAACTCATATGGCAGGCAAAAACCTGAGAAAATTACAAGCAGGAAGTGGCCTGTCTGACAATTTGTAGTCCTTCTGTTGCATCTCTATCGAAATTACAGTATCTGTGCTGTTACGTGACACTTTCTAAGGCTTCCATTGGCTCTCTAAAGCCTTCAGAAAGTGGAATGACGCGTCTCCTGTCTCTGGGCAGATAACAGCAGCAGAGTTTGTCAGTGGACTGCCTGGTGACAGAGAGACTGGAGATGCGCATTCACGAGACCTGGCCATTTTTTTCTTTCACTCTTTGAATGAATACAACATTGTCCGGTTGGAATATTATCGCTATTTTACGAGAAAAATAGCATAACAATTGATTTTAAACAGCGGTTGACATGCTTCTAAGTACGGTAAAGGAACATTTTGAAATTTTTGTCACGAAATGCGCTCGCGCGTTACCCTTTGGATAGTGACCTGAACACACGAACAAAACAGAGGTATTTGGATATAACTATGGATTATTTGGAACCAAAACAACATTTGTTGTTGAAGTAGAAGTCCTGGGAGTGCATTCTGATGAAGAACAGCAAAGGTAATCCAATTTTTCTAATAGTAATTCTGATTTTAGGTTGCCCCAAACTTGGCTGGTGTCAAATTAGCTAGCCGTGATGGCTGAGCTATGTACTCAGAATATTGCAAAATGTGCTTTCGCCAAAAAGCTATTTTCAAATCTGACATAGCGAATGCATAAAAGAGTTCTGTATCTATAATTCTTAAAATAATTGTTATGTATTTTGTCAACGTTTACGGTGAGTAATTTAGTAAATTCACCGGAAGTTTTCGGTGGGTATGCTAGTTCTGAACATCACATGCTAATGTAAAAAGCTGTTTTTTGATATAAATATGAACTTGATTGAACAAAACATGCATGTATTGTATAACATAATGTCCTAGTAGTGTCATCTGATGAAGATCATCAAAGGTTAGTGCTGCATTTAGCTGTGGTTTTGGTTTTTGTGACATATATGCATGCTTTGAAAATGGCTGTGTGATTATTTTTGGCTGGGTACTCTCCTGACATAATCTAATGTTTTGCTTTTGCTGTAAAGCCTTTTTGAAATCGGACAATGTGTTTGGATTAACGAGAGTCTTATCTTTCAAATGGTGTAAAATAGTCATATGTTTGAGAAATTGAAGTTATAGCATTTATGAGGTATTTGTATTTCGCGTCATGCGATTCCACTGACTGTTGAATAGAGTGGGACGCTAACATCCCACCTAGCCCAGAGAGGTTTTAACAGTAGCTATACTCATTATAGCAGGGTTAAAGCTTTACTTAACAGTAGCTATTGTAACGTTTGTCGTCGGGAGACGAGGAAGTGGACCAAAACGCAGCTGGGAGCGAATACATGTTTATTTAACACACTAGAATTAAACATGTACACAAAATCAAGGAAAAACTGCCAATACGTTACGTGCTCAAATAACGAGACAACAACCCACAAACATCGTGGGGGAAAAGGAACTTAAATGTGATTCCCAATCAGACTTCACAAGCGACAGCTGTCTGATTGGGAAATCACCCGAGCCCAACATAGAAATAAAACACAAAGAAAGGCTATAACCAAAACATAGAAAATAAAGCATAGAAATGCCACACCCTGACCAAAATAGCAGAGTTCACCTGGTCAGGGCGTGACAGCTATATTCATTATAGCAGGGTTAAAGCTTTACTTAACAGTACCCATACTCATTATAGCAGGGTTAACACTTTACTTAACAGTAGCTATACTCATTATATCAGGGTTAAAGCTTTACTTAACAGTAGCTATATTCATTATAGCAGGATTAAAGCTTTACTTAACAGTACCTATACTCATTATAGCAGGGTTAACACTTTACTTAACAGCAGCTATACTCATTATCACAGGGTTAACACTTTACTTAACAGTAGCTATACTCATTATAGCAGGGTTAACACTTTACTTAACAGTAGCTATACACATTATAGCAGGGTTAACACTTTACTTAAGGTTAATTACATCTACCTGATTAGTTAATCACGTAATAATAATTACAGAGAATTGATTTGATAAACTAAATAAGTCTTCAGTTTAATGATGCCAAAGACACAACAACACTTTACTTAACAGTAGCTATACTCATTATAGCAGGGTTAACACTTTACTTAACAGTATCTTTACTCATTATAGCAGGGTTAACGCTTTACTTAACAGTATCTTTACTCATTATAACAGGGTTAACACTTTACTTAACAGTAGCTATCCTCATCATAGCAGGGTTAACGCTTTACTTAACAGTATCTTTACTCATTATAGCAGGGTTAACACTTTACTTAACAGTATCTTTACTCATTATAGCAGGGTTAACACTTTACTTAACAGTATCTTTACTCATTATAACAGGGTTAACACTTTACTTAACAGTATCTTTACTCATTATAGCAGGGTTAACACTTTACTTAACAGTAGCTATACTCATTATAGCAGGGTTAACACTTTACTTAACAGTAGCTATCCTCATTATAGCAGGGTTAAAGCTTTACTTAACAGAAGATATACTAATTTTAACATTCCACATTCCAAATTCAGCCTACACAATGGATGACGTCGTATCAATCCAACATTAGTTTGTTGTGTTTTCTCTTCCAACCCCCACTCTAAATCAATCTCACCCTTCAGCTAGTAGTTTTCCTTTGTATGTTAGCTATCTAACATTGATGGAAAGTTGGCTCATTAGCTCAGCCTAACCCAGTGATGCTGCCAGATGTTTTGTCCAAGATAAACAGCTGGTGGATTAGAAAGGGATTCCTCTCAGTATAGAGTGAGACACCATGGGGTCACAAGTCAAGAAGCTATAGCTTCTTACATACTCACACTCAGGATATAATGTAGTGTAAACCATGTTTTCAAGATTAACATAATTTTGATTGTGTGATACAGTTTTCATTCAATGTGTGATTTTTCAAGTGATAAGAAAAACTGAATGTAATGCAAATTTGAAGTGGATTCATCAGAATAACAGACAGTACAGATAGACATCCTATTTCCAACCCTTGAGACACTATCTTACAGTACAACCCCTCTTCACCTCTCTCCATACTTTACTGTACTGAATATGATAGTAGGGCAGGGAAACTCAGCAGTGTCACTCAGAACACACACACACACACACACACACATTTTTCCCACATCCACATCAAAGTGTTCCTCATCATCATGGAGAACAGTTCCACAATACAACAAATCAAAGCATCTGCCTGGCTCCACAGAGCTCCCACAGCTCTCTCTCCATCCCACATTTATTCCATCAGATGTTGGAGAGATGGAGCGACAGGCTGTTGAATTATGGGATTGGAGACATACCATCTTAATTGAGCCGGTAGACGAAGCGTATGTATTGGTAGAGCTGGGTACTGTTCATTAGGCACAAAATAGGGAAACATTTGTGAAATGGGAAGGTGCTACCTGATTTGTTTAATAAGAAACACTTGTTTTCCTTTTCCGTTGCAAAATGCTTTGCTACAGTGTGTCCTAATGAACTTGTCCTGAAGTGCACTGACATTTGATGAAAACGAGAAGGGGTGAATGAGTAGAATGGATCAATAACTACCTCATCTGAAATGGCTTTGTGGAGTGGAAATGTTCTTAGCAAGTAGCAACAACAGCAGTGTTCTATCTTGATTGGATAAGAGCGTCTGCTAAAATGACTAAAATGTTGATTGATCACTGAGATTGATTCGGGTGTTTTTTTATTTACGGCATTTTATATTTCATACGGTGCTGTTGATCTCGAAAGCTTCAGTTGACAAAACAATGAAATAATCTCTGTCTTTGTGTGTGTGTTTCCAGGACCCCAGAAGCAAGCATAAGTTTAAGATCCACTCGTACGGCAGTCCCACGTTCTGCGACCACTGTGGCTCCCTCCTCTATGGACTCATCCACCAGGGGATGAAATGTGACAGTGAGTCAATCTCTAATGACACCTTTACTCAGCTGGACCATAATACTGAGATGACTTTATTGGTCAAATGCACAAAATGTCCAACTGAAATGTGACTTTTAACCCCACCCGTCTGAAAGACACACATACAGAGGTTTTGTAGAGGAGCAGGGGGCTGTCACACTGGGAGGCCAGGAACTGCTGTGGTGCTTTGCTCAAGGGCACAAGGGCAGCCATTGGCATCTAGGATTTGATACCAGCAACCCTCCAATTGCCAGTTTACTTCCCACCAGAGTTTCCCAGTCAGACCCAGGATTCAAAATGGCAACCCTCTGGTTGCTGGCTCACCTCTCTAACCGCTAGGCTACCTGCCGCCCCAGAGAGTAACAGTGCTTATCTAGGATAAGTGTTGCCTTTTAAATCATTATCAATAGGATTAAATGGACAGGGGGGACCTGATCCTAGATTAGCACTTCTATGCTGACAAATTGTATGAATATCGGCCCTGAGCCCCCTAGAAAGGCTGCACAGCCTCACATCCAGGCCAGGGAATCACAGGCTGCTTCCTGATTCTCCACACTGTTCCTGAAGAGTGCACTTGCCCACTCCCCATCATGAAAACTCCCTCCACAATGACTTCCACCAATCCAATGCAGCCACAGATCCTACACCCTTTTCATACTGTGCAATGTGACACACATTTATATTGGGGAGAAATCATAGACGTGTGTGTGTGTGTGTGTGTGTGTGTGTGTGTGTGTGTGTGTGTGTGTGTGTGTGTGTGTGTGTGTGTGTGTGTGTGTGTGTGTGTGTGTGTGCGCACGTGTGTGTCCATCTCCTCCCTACCTCTCAACCCATCCCATCCCCACACTACCTCTCAACCCATCCCATCCCCTCACTACCTCTCAACCCATCCCATCCCCACACTACCTCTCAACCCATCCCATCCCCACACTACCTCTCAACCCATCCCATCCCCTCACTACCTCTCAACCCATCCCATCCCCTCACTACCTCTCAACCCATCCCATCCCCACACTACCTCTCAACCCATCCCATCCCCACACTACCTCTCAACCCATCCCATCCCCTCACTACCTCTCAACCCATCCCATTCCCACACTACCTCTCAACCCATCCCATCTCCTCCCTACCTCTCAACCCATCCCATCCCCACACTACCTCTCAACCCATCCCATCTCCTCCCTACCTCTCAACCCATCCCATCCCCACACTACCTCTCAACCCATCCCATCCCACACTACCTCTCAACCCATCCCATCCCCTCCCTACCTCAACCCATCCCATCCCCACACTACCTCTCAACCCATCCCATCTCCTCACTACCTCTCAACCCATCCCATCCCCTCACTACCTCTCAACCCATCCCATCCCCACACTACCTCTCAACCCATCCCATCCCCTCACTACCCTCTCAACCCATCCCATCTCCTCCATACCTCTCAACACATCCCATCCCCACACTACCTCTCAACCCATCCCATCTCCTCCCTACCTCTCAACCCATCCCATCCCCACACTACCTCTCAACCCATCCCATCCCCACACTACCTCTCAACCCATCCCATCTCCTCCCTACCTCTCAACCCATCCCATCCCCTCACTACCTCTCAACCCATCCCATCCCCACACTACCTCTCAACCCATCCCATCCCCACACTACCTCTCAACCCATCCCATCTCCTCACTACCTCTCAACCCATCCCATCCCCACACTACCTCTCAACCCATCCCATCCCCTCACTACCTCTCAACCCATCCCATCCCCACACTACCTCTCAACCCATCCTATCCCCTCACTACCTCTCAACCCATCCCATCCCCACACTACCTCTCAACCCATCCCATCCCCTCACTACCTCTCAACCCATCCCATCCCCACACTACCTCTCAACCCATCCCATCCCCACACTACCTCTCAACCCATCCCATCTCCTCACTACCTCTCAACCCATCCCATCCCCACACTACCTCTCAACCCATCCCATCTCCTCCCTACCTCTCAACCCATCCCATCCCCTCACTACCTCTCAACCCATCCCATCCCCTCACTACCTCTCAACCCATCCCATCCCCACACTACCTCTCAAACCCATCCCATCCCCTCACTACCTCTCAACCCATCCCATCCCCACACTACCTCTCAACCCATCCCATCCCCACACTACCTCTCAACCCATCCCATCCCCTCCCTACCTCTCAACCCATCCCATCCCCACACTACCCTCTCAACCCATCCCATCCCCTCCCTACCTCTCAACCCATCCCATCCCCACACTACCTCTCAACCCATCCCATCCCCTCACTACCTCTCAACCCATCCCATCCCCACACTACCTCTCAACCCATCCCATCCCCACACTACCTCTCAACCCATCCCATCTCCTCCCTACCTCTCAACCCATCCCATCCCCACACTACCTCTCAACCCATCCCATCCCCACACTACCTCTCAACCCATCCCATCTCCTCCCTACCTCTCAACCCATCCCATCCCCACACTACCTCTCAACCCATCCCATCCCCTCACTACCTCTCAACCCATCCCATCCCCACACTACCTCTCAACCCATCCCATCCCCACACTACCTCTCAACCCATCCCATCCCCACACTAAATCAAATCAAATCAAATCAAATTTATTTATATAGCCCTTCGTACATCAGCTGAAATCTCAAAGTGCTGTACAGAAACCCAGCCTAAAACCCCAAACAGCAAGCAATGCATGTGAAAGAAGCACGGTGGCTGGGAAAAACTCCCTAGGAAAAACTCCTGAGAAAGGCCAAAAACCTAGGAAGAAACCTAGAGAGGAACCAGGCTATGAGGTGTGGCCAGTCCTCTTCTGGCTGTGCCGGGTGGATATTATAACAGAACATGGTCAAGATGTTAAAATGTTCGTAAATGACCAGCATGGTCAAATAATAATAATCATAGTAATTGTCGAGGGTGCAACAAGCACGTCCGGTGAACAGGTCAGGGTTCCGTAGCCGCAGGCAGAACAGTTGAAACTGGAGCAGCAGCATGGCCAGGTGGACTGGGGACAGCAAGGAGTCATCATGCCAGGTAGTCCTAGGGCTCAGGTCCTCCGAGAGAAAGAAAGAAAGAAAGAAAGAAAGAAAGAAAGAAAGAAAGAGAGAATTAGAGAGAGCATATTTACATTCACACAGGACACCGGATAAGACAAGAGAATACTCCAGATGTAACAGACTGACCCTAGCCCCCCGACACATAAACTACTGCAGCATAAATACTGGAGGCTGAGACAGGAGGGATCAGAAGACACTGTGGCCCCATCCGATGATACCCCCGGACAGGGCCAAACAGGCAGGATATAACCCCACCCACTTTGCCAAAGCACAGCCCCCACACCACTAGAGGGATATCTACAACCACCAACTTACCGTCCGAAGACAAGGCCGAGTATAGCCCACAAAGATGTCCGCCACGGCACAACCCAAGGGGGGGCGCCAACCCAGACAGGAAGACCACGTCAGTGGCTCAACCTACTCAAGTGACGCACCCCTCCCATGGACGGCATGGAAGAACACCAGTAAGTCAGTGACTCAGCCCCTGTAAAAGGGTTAGAGGCAGAGAATCCCAGTGGGAAGAGGGGAACCGACAAGGCAGAGACAGCAAGGGCGGTTCGTTGCTCCAGCCTTTCCGTTCACCTTCACACTCCTGGGCCAGACTATACTTAATCATAGGACCTACTGAAGAGATAAGTCTTCAGTAAAGACTTAAAGGTTGAGACTGAGTCTGCGTCTCTCACATGGGTAGGCAGACCATTCCATAAAAATGGAGCTCTATAGGAGAAAGCCCTACCTCCAGCCGTTTGCTTAGAAATTCTAGGGACAATTAGGAGGCCTGCGTCTTGTGACCGTAGCGTACGTGTAGGTATGTACGGCAGGACCAAATCGGAAAGATAGGTAGGAGCAAGCCCATGTAATGCTTTGTAGGTTAGCAGTAAAACCTTGAAATCAGCCCTTGCCTTAACAGGAAGCCAGTGTAGGGAAGCTAGCACTGGAGTAATATGATCAAATTTTTTGGTTCTAGTCAGGATTCTAGCAGCCGTATTTAGCACTAACTGAAGTTTGTTTAGTGCTTTATCCGGGTAGCCGGAAAGTAGAGCATTGCAGTAGTCGAGCCTAGAAGTAACAAAAGCATGGATTAATTTTTCTGCGTCATTTTTGGACAGAAAGTTTCTGATTTTTGCAATGTTACGTAGATGGAAAAAAGCTGTCCTTGAAGCAGTCTTGATATGTTCTTCAAAAGAGAGATCAGGGTCCAGAGTAACGCCGAGGTCCTTCACAGTTTTATTTGAGACGACTGTACAACCATCCAGATTAATTGTCAGATTCAACAGAAGATCTCTTTGTTTCTTGGGACCTAGGACAAGCATCTCTGTTTTGTCCTCTCAACCCATCCCATCCCCACACTACCTCTCAACCCATCCCATCCCACACTACCTCTCAACCCATCCCATCCCCTCACTACCTCTCAACCCATCCCATCCCCACACTACCTCTCAACCCATCCCATCTCCTCACTACCTCTCAACCCATCCCATCCCCTCACTACCTCTCAACCCATCCCATCTCCTCCCTACCTCTCAACCCATCCCATCCCCTCACTACCTCTCAACCCATCCCATCCCCTCACTACCTCTCAACCCATCCCATCTCCTCCCTACCTCTCAACCCATCCCATCCCCTCACTACCTCTCACCCATCCCATCCCCACACTACCTCTCAACCCTCCCCTCCCCTCACTACCTCTCAACCCATCCCATCCCCACACTACCTCTCAACCCATCCCATCCCCACACTACCTCTCAACCCATCCCATCCCCTCACTACCTCTCAACCCATCCCATCCCCTCACTACCTCTCACCCATCCCATCCCCACACTACCTCTCAACCCATCCCATCCCCACACTACCTCTCAACCCATCCCATCTCCTCCCTACCTCTCAACCCATCCCATCCCACACTACCTCTCAACCCACTCCCTCCCCCACTACCTCTCAACCCACTCCATCCCCACACTACCTCTCAACCCATCCCATCCCCACACTACCTCTCACCCATCCCCTCCCCTCACTACCTCTCACCCATCCCATCCCCACCTACCTCTCACCCCATCCCCTCCCCCCCTACCTCTCAACCCATCCCATCCCCACACTACCTCTCAACCCATCCCATCCCCACACTACCTCTCAACCCTCCCATCCCCACACTACCTCTCAACCCATCCCATCCCCTCACTACCTCTCAACCCTCCCATCCCCTCCCTACCTCTCAACCCATCCCATCCCCTCACTACCTCTCAACCCATCCCATCCCCACACTACCTCTCAACCCATCCCATCCCCACACTACCTCCAACCCATCCCCTCCCCTCACTACCTCTCACCCATCCCTCCCCACACTACCTCTCCAACCCATCCCATCCCCACACTACCTCTCAACCCATCCCATCCCCACACTACCTCTCAACCCATCCCATCCCCACACTACCTCTCAACCCATCCCATCCCCTCACTACCTCTCAACCCATCCCATCCCCTCACTACCTCTCAACCCATCCCATCCCCACACTACCTCTCAACCCATCCCATCTCCTCCCTACCTCTCAACCTCCCATCCCCACACTACCTCTCAACCCATCCCATCTCCTCCCTACCTC
>NW_021823430.1:0-42730 GCF_901001165.1 Salmo trutta
GCAAAATGTGCATTGCCGAAAAGCTATTTTAAATCTGACATAGCGATTGGTAATAAAGGAGTGTCTGTATCTATAATTCTTAAAATAATTGTGATGTATTTTGTCAACGTTTATCATGAGTAATTTAGTAAATTCACCAGAAGTTTTGGGTGGGAATGCTAGTTCTGAACATCACATGCTAATGTAAAAAAGCAGTTTTTTGATATAAATATGAACTTGATTGAACAAAACATGCATGTATTGTATAACATAATGTCCTAGGAGTGTCATCTGATGAAGATCATCAAAGGTTAGTGCTGCATTTAGCTGTGTTTTGGGTATTTGTGACATATATGCTTGCTTGAAAAATGGCTGTGCGGTTATTTGTGGCTATGTACTCTCCTAACATAATCTAATGTTTTGCTTTCGCTGTAAAGCCTTTTTGAAATCGGACAATGTGGTTAGATTAACGAGAGTCTTTCAAATGGTGTAAAATAGTCTTATGTTTGAAAAATTGAAATTATTGCATTTTTTGAGGTATTTGTATTTCGCGCCACGCGATTCCACTGGCTGTTGGATAGGTGGGACGCTAGGTTCAGCAAATCCCCTTATGGTTTTGAGATACCTTTAAATGTACCTTCAGAGGTCATTCAATTCAATATTCATCAATAATAAAAAGTAGTTTCTGGCTAAAGAGACAAGGACTAACAAGGGAAATCCATTAACTAATTAGTACAGGTAGATAGCAATAAAAACAATACTACGAGATACAAAATAAGTTAGAGGAAAACAAAACAACTTGAGGAACTTATTCAAGAACGATCTAATGTAATCTATTACAAAAATAAAGCAAACTGGATAAAATACGGAGAAGAAAAATGCACAAAATTCTTCCTGAATCTCCAATACAGGAACGCTACCAAAATAATTTGCAGAAAACTCATTACTGAAGACGGAGTCATCTATGATTCTCCGAATAATATTTTTAAAAGAGGAAGCTAATTATTTTAGGCAGATCTTCTCTTTTCGTCTCATCTTCTTCCCACTGAATGAGATTACGGTAAGGAATTCTTTCCAAATAATATAAAAAATGGAAAATTAACAAATGTACAGAAAGATCAGTGCGAAGGCCAAATTACAGAGGAATAACATTTTGAGGCTATTAAATCCCTTTCAGTCTGTAAAACCCCAGGGCTTGATGGCATACCGGTTAGAGGTATATCAAGCCTTTTTTGATAAACTAAAAGCTCCATTGTTGGATTGTTTGAACTATTCCTATAGAAATGGTTAGTCTGTCAGGTACTCAGCAGGAAGGTCTGATTTCTCTGTTATTAAAACAAGACCCAGATGGCAAATATAAAGACCAGTCTATCTAAAAAACTGGAGGCCCCTTACACTTCAATGTTGTGATGCAAAAATACTAGCGGAATGCATAGCACTCAGGATTAAAAGGGTTTTACCAGGTATTGTTCATCCTGATCAGACATGTTTTTTACATGGATGATACATTGGAGATAATATACGACAACTACTAGAAATAATAGAACATCATGAACGTCTAAGAAGATAGGCCTGGTATTTATAGTGGATATTGAAAAGGCCATTTGATAAAGTAAGACTGGATTTTATTTATAAATTCCTGGATTTTTTTCAATTTTGGTAAATCTTTTATAAAATCGGTAAAAAATAATGTATAGCAACCCCAGATGTAAAATAGTAAATAACGGCTACTTCTCAGAGAGTTTTGAATTGTCAAGAGGAGTTAAACAAGGGTGTCCGTGTCACCATATCTATTCATTATGGCCATCGAAATGCTAGCTATTAAAATCAGATCCAATACCAACATTAGAGGATTAGAAATCCAAGGCTTAAAACAAATGTGTCCATGTATGCCGATGATTCAAGTTGTATGTTAAGTCCGCAAGCTAGATCCCTGCAATGTCCCCTTTAAGATCTAGATAACTTTTCTGTACTCTTTGGACTTAAATCTAATTATGATAAGTGTACAATATTACATATTGGATCTTTAAAAACTACAACTTTTACATTACCCTGCAGTTTACCAATACAATGGGCTGATGGTGAAGCAGACACACTTAGTATTCATATTCTAATAGATATAAATAAGCTCTCCACAATGAATTTCAATAGAAAACTTGTAAAAATAGACAAGATCCTGCTACCATCGAGAGGGTAAATACCTGTCTATTTATGGATAAAATTACCCCGATTAACTCCTTAGTCATATCTCAGTTTACTCACTTACTTATGGCGCAGCCTACTCCTGATGATTCGTTTTTCAAATCATGTGAGCAAAAACATATTTCACTTTATCAGAGAAAACCAGACAAAATAAAACGTGACTATCTAAAGTTGAAGTCGGAAGTTCCTGAAATTTAATCCTAGTAAAATTCCCTGTATTAGGTCAGTAAGGAGCACCACTTTATTTTAAGAATGTGAAATGTCAGAATAATAGTAGAGAGAATTATTTATTTCAGCTTTTATTTCTTTTCATCACATTCCCAGTGGGTCAGAAGTTTACATATACTCAATTAGTATTTGGTAGGATTGCCTTTAAATTGTTTAACTTAGGTCAAACATTTCGGGTAGCCTTCCACAAGCCTCACACAATAAGTTGGGTGAATTTTGGCCCATTCCTCCTGACAGAGCTGGTGTAACTGAGTCAGGGTTTGTAGGCCTCTTTGCACATGCTTTTTCAGTTCTGCCCACATATTTTCTATAGGATTGAGGTCAGGGCTTTGTGATGGCCACTCCAATACCTTGACTTTGTTGTCCTTAAGCCATTTTGCCACAAGTTTGGAAGTATGCTTGGGGTCATTGTTCATTTGGAAGACCCATTTGTGACCAAGCTTTAACTTCCTGACTGATGTCTTGAGATGTTGCTTCAATATATCAACATAATTTTCCTGCCTCATGATGCCATCTATTTTGTCAAGTGCACCAGTCCCTCCTACAGCAAAGCACCCCCACAACATGATGCTGCCACCCCCGTGCTTCACGGTTGGGATGGTGTTCTTCGGCTTGCAAGCCTCCATCTTTTTCCTCCAAACATAACGATGGGCATTATGGCCAAACAGTTCTATTTTTGTCTCGTCAGACAGAGGACATTTATCCAAAAAGTACGATCTTTGTCCCTATGTGCAGTTACAAAACCATAGTCTGGCATTTTCATGCCGGTTTTGGAGCAGTGGCTTCTTCCTTGCTGAGTGGCCTTCAGGTTATGTCGATATAGGACTCGTTTTTACTGTGGATATAGATACTTTTGTACCAGTTTCCTCCAGCATCTTCACAACGTCCTTTACGTTCTGGGATTGATTTTCACTTTTCGCAGCAAAGTACGTTCATCTCTAGGAGACAGAACGCATCTCCTTCCTGAGCGGTATTGACGGCTGTGTGGTCCCATGTTGTTTATACTTGCGTACTATTGTTTGTACAGATGAATGTGGTACCTTCAGGCGTTTGGAAATTTCTCCCAAGGATGAACCAGACTTGTGGAGGTCTCCAATATTTTTTGAGGTCTTGGCTGATTTCTTTTGATTTTCCCATGATGTCAAGCAAAGAGGCACTGAGTTTGAAGGTAGGCCTTGAAATACATCCACAGGTACACCTCCAATTGACTCAAATGATGTCAATTAGCCTATCAGAAGCTTCTAAAGCCATGACATCATTTTCGGGAATTTTCCAAGCTATTTCAAAGGCACAGTCAATTTAGTGTATGTAAACTAACCCTAACCCTAACCCTAACCCTAACCGACTTGCCAAAACTATAGTTTGTTGACAAGAAATTTGTGGAGTGGTTGAAAAACTCCAACCTAATTGTATGTAAACTTCTGACTTCAACTGTATATTATGAATTGGGTGGGTTGAGATTATTCAATATAAAAGCACTAAACCTCTCTCTAAATGCTTAACTTATTCAAAAGTTTTACTTGAAATCTAAATGGTTCTCAAGTAGATTACTAAAAAAAGCTAATCCATTGTTTAAAATTGCCTTTTTACCTTTGTGCAGATTACCATGTCTCATTTTCGTTTTAGTATCTGTCTTTTTCAAACAAGCATTGCATAGATGGCTACAATTTCAATTTCATCCCCCTGAAAAGATAAGCCATAATATTTGTTGTAATATATGTTCTATCTCAAATGTGCTGGTTGATAAAATACCTGTATTTATGGGAAAGATGTTTGAAAAGGATATTTTTGTTCTTAAATGATATTGTAAATTGGAACGGTAGAGTTATGTCCTTCATGGAGATCAGAATTGTATGGGAAGGTCTGCTCAATCCAAGAGTACAACCAATTGATTACAGCATTACCCCAAAAATGGAGGAGGCAGGTGGCAGCGGGAGGAGGTAGGGAACTGGTCTGTCTGCCCAATATAAAGGATCAAAACTGGCGGAGGAATAAATATAGCATAAATAGGAAAGTATACAAGTTTCATTTGAGGACCAGGACGCTGGTGGTGAGCCAGAACTGGAACTGTACAATGAATTTTACGAAGACAGAAATGGGGAAGAGCCTCATTCAGGGTCAGTGGGAGTGTTAAGAGACATCATTAATCAGTTCGACCTAGTGGATGTTTGGAGAACTAAACATCCTGACACAAGACAATATACATGGGTGAAGGTCTTTGGGGCTAGGGTGTGTGCAGCCCAACTTGATTGTTTTTACATGTCCAGGAATCAGAGCAATAGGCGGTTGGGCATTACCATTCTCCCAGTGGGTTTTTCGGATAACCTCATAACCAGGGCCTCGGCATGCATCCTATTGGAAGTTTAATGAAAAGCTCTTACAAGATGCTACTTTTTGCTCAGGTTTCCAGATTTGTGGGGAGCAAAGAGAGGAGTATGAGTCTCTGAGTCAATGGTGGGATTTGCAGAAAATCCTAATTCGTCTTTTCTGGCAACTGTATATAGCTCTCTCATCCTCAGAGGCTAGGAGAGTATTGGGGGGAATTCGAGTGTAGTATTAGTGAGATGGAGGTAGAGATGGTGGGGGAAGGCAATGTAGGCCTCCGGGCTAATTTAGCTGAATTTACATAGGGACCTGGGCAGTTTTTTCCAGGTTAAAGCAAAGGTAGCCCTAGTAAGAGCTAGGTTCTCCATGGTCAAGGAGATGGACGCTCCCAGCTCCTCCTTCTTTGGTTTGGAAAGACAGAGCGGTGAAGCCAAGGGTATGCATTGTCTATGGCTGTCTGATGGGCGGGTGACCTCTGTGGTGGGGGAGATGCGGGAGAGGACTGTGGAGTTTTATACTGAGTTGTATAGGGAAGAACTGTGTGATCCTATGTGTGCTCAGATCTTGTTTGCAGAACTCCCTAAGCTCTCTCTGGCACAGAGGGATGAAATGGACATTCCTTTGTTGTCCCATGAACTGGCAGAGGCCGTAACCCAGATGTTCCCCAGCCATGCACCGGAGGTCAATGGACTCCCAGTGGAGTTTTATTAAAACAATTCTGGGAAATAATTGGACTGGACTTCTTTTGCGTGTTGTGTGAATGCGTCGGGGTAGGAGAGTTTCTGATGTGCTGCAGTTGGGCAGCTCTGACTCTCCTGCCCAAAAAAGGGGACTTGTGTGTGAACTTAAAAACTGGAGGCCTGCGGCATTGCTCTGTGCGGACTACAAGATATTTGCCAAGGTCCTCTCCAACAGACTGAAGTCCCATCTGGACTCTATAGTACACAAGGACCAAACATATTGTGTACCAGGACGCTCAATCACGGACAACTTGTTCTTAATCAGGGACATGTTGGACTTGTCGACAAGGTCTAATGTGAACTTTGGACTAGTCTCTTTAGATCAAGAAAATTATTTTGATAGTGGACCATGAGTATCTGTTTAAAAACCTGTTGGGGATACGGGGCAGTATTTGCACGGCCGGATAAAAAACGTACCAGATTTAATCTGGTTACTACTCCTGCCCAGTAACTAGAATATGCATATAATTAGTTGATTTGGATAGAAAACACTCTAAAGTTTCTAAAACTGTTTAAATGTTGTCTGTGAGTATAACAGAACTCATATGGCAGGCCAAAACCTGAGAAGATTCCATGCAGGAAGTGGAAATCTGATTTGTGGAATCACCTTCAACACTTTGCCTATGAAACACACCGTGAGTTAGGATTCATTTAGCACTTCCTAAGGCTTCCACTAGATGTCAACAGTCTTTACAAAGTGGTTTGAGTCTTCTCCTGTAAAAACTGACCGAACGAGAAGGCTGTAAACTAGGTCACAGGCGGATGGCCATGTCTGCTATGACTCGCATGCGTGTGGGGACCCTTTCTTTCCGAAACGTTTTATAAGACAATGCAATCGTCCGCCTTGAATATTATTGAAGTTCTGATTGAAAAAGGCCCTAAAGACTTATGCTATACAACTTTTGACATGTTTGAACGAACGTAAATATTATTTTTTTTGCTCTTTCGTGGCAACAAGTCCCGTGCCCTTCGGTACATTTTGAGTAGCCTACAGAACGCGCTAACAAGAAGGAGCTATTGGGACATAAATTATTAACTTTTTCTAACAAAACTACATTTGTTGTGGACCTGGGATTCCTGGAAGTGCCTTCTGATGAAGATAATCCAAGGTAAGTGAATATTTACAATAGTATATTTGATTTTAGATGGTTCCAAGATGGCGCTAACCTGTATCGCCTAGCCTATTTTTCTGAGCATAGCACCTCGTTTATTGCAAAGTGTGATTTCCCAGTAAAGTTATTTTGAAATCTGGCAATGCGGTTGCATTCACGAGATGTTAATCTATAATTCTTTGAATGACAATATTATAATTTACCAATGTTTTCGAATAGTAATTTTGTAAATTGTAGCGCTGATTCACCGGCAGCATTTGAGGGAAAATATTTTCTGAATTTCACCGCCACTGTAAAATGCTGTTTTTGGATATAAATATGAACTTGATAGAACAAAAAATGCATGTATTGTCTAACATAATGTCCTAGGAGTGTCATCTGATGAAGATTGTCAAAGGTTAGTTTATAATTTTAGCTGGTTTTCTGCTTTAGGTGACGCCTGTCTTTGCATTGAAAATAGCTGTGTGTAATGTTTTGTCAATGTACTGTCCTAACATAATCTAACTTTATGCTTTCGCAGTAAAGCCTTTTTGAAATTGGACAACGTGGTTAGATTAAGGAGATGTTTATCTTTCAAAGGGTGTAAGATAGTTGATTGTTTGAGAAATTTAAATTATTTGATTTATTCTGTTTTGAATTTCGCGCATTGTATCTTGTCAAGCAATCCCGTTAACGGGATCCACACGGGAAGGGGTATCCCCAAAAGGTTCATTAATGTGATGTCTGTTTTTTGGGTTTGGGGAAAGGTTTTTGACCTGTGTGAAGATGTTGTATGCTGGAGCATCCGTATGGTCAAGGTGGGAGTGGGGCTCAGTAGGCCAGTCTGGGTGAGACGGGGCATTAGACAAGGATGCTCTCTATCGGGGCAGTTATACACACTAGCCATTAAGCATTTTTTGGGCCTGCAGGGAGTGTGCTAGACAGGCATGGGTGTGTTGACAGGCATAGCAGTGTCAGCATATGCAGATGACGTTTCTGTGATGGTCAGGATATGCAGGCATTAGAGACTAGTCTGAAGGTGTATGAGGGAGCTTTGTCAGCTAAGGTAAGCTGGGGCAAGAGCAAAGCTCTTTTATGTGGGGCATGGGGAAATAGGGCCCCTCCTCTGCTTCCAGGGGTTTGCAGTGGGGTTGTGAAGGGCTTCAAATGTTGGGGGTGTACCTGGCTCGGAGAGGTGGGTCATGTAGGACTGGGAGGGGCTGTCACAGGCAGTGGTGTCAAGACTGGCCAGGTGGAGGTGCTTGCTGTCCCAGGTGTCATATAGAGGGAGGGTGCTGATAATCAACAACCTGGTGGCATCTTCCCATTGGCATAAACTGGCTGTCCTCAACCCCCCGCCGGTCTGCTCGCAGACCTTCAACGCAAGCTGGTGGACTTTTTCTGGTCGGGCTATCACTGTCTGAGGGCGGCAGTGTTGTACATGACCGTCCACGAAGGAGGACAGGGCCTGGTGGCACTGGAGAGCAGGGTGGCTGCTTTCCAACTAAATGCGGTGCAGAGACTGCTGTACCATACTGATGTCGGCTGGAGGGAACATTGCATGCGCGCTGCTGAGGAGAGCTGGCGGATTAGAGATGGACCGCCAGCTGTTCCTCATGAAGCTGGAGAGGTTGAGTACAGCAGGTCTCTCAGAATTTTACTCTGCAGTGTTGAGGGTCTGGCAGCTGCTAAGGCCCACATGAGAAGGGGGTGTGGAGGAGCCTGGGCTGTGGGTGTGGGAGGAGCTTATCTTCCACAACCCAGCCATCCATTTGATATCGGTTCAGTCGGCCACCCTGCAGAGGCAACTGATTTCAGCGGGTTTACTAAGGCTGGGTAACCTGCGACTACTGGGACAGGATGGGTGGAATACCCCGGAAGTCCTGGCACAACAAAACAGGAATAACGTCTCTTAGGCTGCTGGAGAGATTCCTGGAGGAGGTCCAGGAGGCACTGTCTGAGCCGGTAAGGGGGGTGTTTGAGCAGCCAAGTGGGGAGGGGCAACCAATGTTTTCGCCACTGCAGGTGACTGCAGAGACTGGGGACTGGCAAGGGAGTCTGGAGGTCTTGTTCGATTTTAACACAGATTTTAACACAGTTTGAAGGGGTGTGAGGTAAAGCCCTCTACAACCTCTGCATTAAGGTAAGTAACATTAGGAGCCTAACAGGAGTGAAGGCACATCAGTGGCAGGGGGTATGTGGGGCAGAGAGTATGGTGGGTTTTAGATGGAGGGGCTCTACAAATCCCCAGTACCAAAGAGGTCAGGGGACCTCCAGTGAGTGTTCTACATGGAGCCCTGGCCACAAACAGCTGGTTGGCACGGGTTGAACCGGGAGTCGGGCAGGGTTGTCCTTTCTGTGTTACTGTGATTCATGTGTTTTCTGTGTGTGCCAGGTTAATGCCATTAATGTCTCTTTGGAATGTCTGAGTGAGAGGTTGGGGGTGGTTTTTACTGTTGGGATGTTTTATATAATGAGGTACAGGTATTCAAATAAGGAGAAGGCCAAATGTGTTTTGTTGAATATTCTTTTTGCCCAGGAAAAAGTTGGCTATTTGGCTAACAAGGAGGAACAGGATCAAAGGTGGGGGGAAAACAAACCCTTTGCTATTATTTAATGCGATGGTCTGTGCGCCTTAGAGTGGAATTTGAGTTCTATAAAATGATAAAAAGTGTGGATGTTTCAGGAGATATGGTGTGTTGGGGGGCTGTCTGTATAGCTGGGGAGAGATGTTTTGGATGTACGGTATTAGATGTGGTGATGTTTTGGTTATTGTGATGTGTGGTGTTTTATATCGTGGGGTAGGGCAAGGTGAGTATGGTACATGTATGCAGTACAGGATATATTTTGGTGAGTCTCTCTCTCGCTCTCTTCTCTCGCTCTGTCTTCGCTCTCTCTTCTCTCGCACACTTCTCTCGCGCTCTCTTCTCTCACAATCTCTTCTCTCATGCTCTCTTCTCTCCTCTCTCCTCTCTCTTTCTCTCTCTTCTCTCTTCTCTCTTCTCTCTCGCTCACTCTCTCTTTCTCTCTTCTCTCTCTCTTCTCTCTCGCTCACTCTCTCTCTCTTCTCTTCTCTTCTCGTCTCGCTCTCGATCTCTCGATCTCTCTTCTCTCTCGCTCTCTTTCTCTCTTCTCTCTCGCGCACTCTCTTTCTCTCGCTCACTCTCTCTCTCTCCTCTCTCGCTGGACTCTCTCTCTCGCTCTCTCCCTCTCTCTCTTCTCTCTCGCTCACTCTCTCTCTATCTTCTCTCTCGCTCACATCTCGCTCGCTCACTCTCTCTCTCTCTTTCACAAATTGCATCATCTGTGTCTTAATATTCACACAAAGGAATTATAATGATTGTAATCACAGGGCACATTTCTTTACCCACTGAAACTTGTAACTACGGGAAACCAACCTGTACGTTCCAGTATCTGTAGAAGGTGTATTATAAAAGGTACTGTTACCGCAAACAAAGAATGTTTTGATTACATATGATTAACAGATTACTATCATATGATTAAGGTGCATCACAGGAAGGTGGGGGTCTTGTGCCATCATGTTACCTGGTGATTTCGTTAGTGCATCCCCCTGCATACAACATGAGGTGAATACACAAGGACAGAATTTATGCACTTGAAGTGAATACATGAATATAAGCATGTCAGAATCATTGTGGATGAATATTCACCACATATTGAATAATTCCTTATAGGCACTGTTACACAGTCCTTCTCATGACCTGGAACAGGAAGAGGAGATGGGGTTAGCCCCTGTATGAATTCCAGAGTTGGATGGACATTTCGTTAACATACATCACCTGACATTTACAGTGACTGTTCAATGCCCAGAATCTGACATTGTGACCTGACGTTGTGGCAGTGTTAGCTTTCAGGTAAGGGAAGTTGACTCTGTGGCGTGTATTTGGCACGGTATGGGTTATGTTAAACATGACTAGTTACTCATGTCAACCAGAGGCCAACAAAATGCTCAAACCACATCTTCAGTTAGCAGTCAGCTCCGTTAGAACAAGAGGATAATGAAGAGAACAAGATTGGCACCTCACCTCCTCAACTCACTTTATATCTGATGCTTTTCCAAATAACCATTACTCTTCGTCTCGTTGAGGTAGTGCGCTGTGCCCCACCTTCAGCTGCTTTAATCTGATTGATGACATGATCCATAATGATAACAGTAATGAGCTGGGCTTAACAAAGTTACGGACAACGATGAATGAATGGGCAGCATGCTGAGAATAGAGGCCAACGCATTCCCTACAGTCCATTACCATAATGAGATTATGGCAAAGACTAAGTTAATATACAGTACATACAGGAGTACTGTGGTCAGTGCTATCCAGTATCCTTGGGACATCCCTACTCTAACCTTAACCCCTACCTTTACCCTAACTATAACCATAGCCCTTACCAGACCTTAACCTTAACTTCTTATGGATCAGTGGGACGATAGCGTCCCATCTCGACAACTTCCGGTGAAATTGCAGAGCGCCAAATTCAAATTAAATTACTATAAATATTTAACTTTCATGAAATCACAAGTGCAATACATCAAAATTAAGCTGAACTTGTTGTTCATCCAGCCACCGGGTCAAATTTCAAAAAGGCTTTACGCCGAAAGCAAACATGCGATTATCTGAGGACAGCGCTCAGCAGACAAAACATTACATACAGTTACCAGCTAAGTAGATTAGTCACGAAAGTCAGAAATAGCAATAAAATTAATCACTTACCGTTGATGTTCTTCGTATGGTTGCACTCAGAAGACTCCCAGTTACACAATAAATGTTTGTTTTGTTCGATAAAGTCCCTCTTTATATCCAAAAACCTCAATTTTGTTGGCACGTTTTGTCAGTAGTCCAATGGCTCAAATGCGGTCACAAGATGCAGACAAAAACTCCAAATAGTATCCGTAAAGTTCGTAGAAACATGTCAAACGATGTTTATAATCAATCCTCAGGTTGTTTTTAGCCTAAATAATCGATAATATTTCAACAGGACAATAGCATCGTCAATATAAAAGATTAACAACGAAAGCCGCGCTCTTGGGATTGCGCACCAAACAGGTTGGGGAATTTCCACTGGCCTCTCATTGAAACTGCTCATTCTCCCAAATGTTTCAGGATAAAGGCCTGAAACAATGTCCTAAAGACTGTTCGCAGCTAGTGGAAGCCATAGGGAACGGAATCTGGGTCCTATCCCTTTAAATGGTGGATAGGCCTTTCAATGAAAAAACACCAATTTCAAATAATAGCACTTCCTGGATGGATTTTCCTCTGGTTTTTGCCTGTCATTTCAGTTATTTATACTCAGACATTATTTTAACACATTAGAGGGTTTTCTACCCAAATCTACCAATTATATGCATATCCTAGCTTCTGGGCCTGAGTAGCAGGCAGTTTACTTGGGCATGCTTTTCATCCAAATTCCGAATGCTGCCCCCTATCCCAAAAAGTTACACCCTTACCTTAACTATTTTACATTTCAACTTCAATGGGGTAGGAATGTCCCAAGGATCCCGGATAGCACAGACCTTAGCACTGTAGGCTACACACACACTCAAACTCTTAGTACAAACACTCAGCTTTGGAACTGTCACTACAGTATAGAGCACACAACACTATCTAGCTAGCTACCCTCTGAACCAATGGATGGAAAGAGAAACAGTAGCTCTGATTGTAGCTGATGTTGTGTGATGTGGAATGGAAGAGAATGTGATTGACACTGCAGCAGTGATTTGCACTGATATTAGAGGGAAGGGAGCTGTCTCTGTCTCTATTGGTTTGTGTGTTGATGTGATTGGGATGAAGAGATGAAGGTGAATTGAGGAATCCCATTGTCTTTATTTACATGAGAGACTGGGAGGGACTGAAGGGCAGGATAGACCATTGTAATGCATAGGAAGTAGAAGGCCAAGGGCAATAGCTCAAGGTAGCCTTTGGGCAACGTCGCCATAGCAACACCTTCGGAAGGAACAAGGAATACACACACGCGCATGCACGCAGTGCTCACAATGCAGGTAACACAGATGTACACACACGTACACATATACACACACACACACACACACACACACACACACACACACACACACACACACACACACACACACACACACACACACACACACACACACTGTGTAAATGGTACCAGTAGGCCTTCTTTCATAATATCCAACCTGCTTTACTAGTGTATATCTGATGTACCTGTCAAATGTGTATGTACAGTAGTGTGTACTATGTTTTATGAGATATACTGTGTTTAATGAGTTGTGCTGTGTTTAATGAGATGTGCTGTGTTTTATGAGATGTGCTGTGTTTTGTGAGATGTGCTGTGTTTTATGAGATGTGCTGCGTTTATGAGATGTGCTGTGTTTAAATGAATGACATGTACTGTGTTTTATGAGATGTGCTGTGTTTTATGAGATGTGCTGTGTTTTATGAGATGTGCTGTATTTTATGAGATGTGGCTGTGTTTTATAGGATGTGCTGTGTTTAAATGATGAGATGTGCTGTTTTTATGAGATGTGCTGTGGTTTAGATTAATGACATATACTCTGTTTTATGAAATGTACTGTGTTTTAAGAGATGTACTGTGGTTTTACCACCATTACAGCAGGGAGCCAGGCACAGCCCTCACCCATAATTACTGTAATGGTTAAAACACAGATCTCACATTTAGTCTCCACACCTGCTGCTAATTTACCGATGAGAGAGTTGTGTTTCATGGGCTGAAAACCTCCAGCTACTATGAGATGACAGAACGTAACATTGACTGTGTACAGGGAGGTGGTAAGGCAAACAATAACACAATAACCCCCCCTCATTCACTCTTTGTCTTTGGGAGAGATTCACACTAAGAAAACACACACACATATACTCAGTCTTCCTCCCCTCTCTTCCCCCTCCTCACACCTTCTCCCCCTCCTCCTCCTCCTCCTCCTCCCACATCCTTACCCTTCCTGCCCTTGTCCTTCCCCTGCTCCCCTCCTCACTACTCCTCAACACTCCTCCACCTCTCTTCCCCTCTTCACCCTTCCCAACCTTCCTCCCCCTCTCCCCTCCTCCTCCTCCTCCTCCTCCTCCCACTCCTTACCCCTTCCTGCCCTTGTCCTTGCCCCTGCGCCCCTCCTCACTCCTCCTCAATACTCCCCCTCTCTTCCCCTCCTCACCCTTCCTCCCCCTCCTCCCCCCTGCTCACCCCTTCCGCCCCTTGCTCCTTTCCCTGCTCCCCTCCTCACTCCTCCCCTCTCTTCCCCCTCCCTCCCTCCTTACTCCCTCCTCCTCAACCCTCCTCACTCATCCTCAACCCTCATCCTCCTCCCCTCCTCAACCCTCCTCAACCCTCCTCTGCTCTCCTACCCCGTCCTCCTCACCCCTTCCCTCCCCCTCCTCCTCCTCCTCTACCCCACCTCACTCCAAGGCTTGATTTTAGGTAGTGCTCTAAGAGCAGAGCATAGTCTCCATCCCAATGGCAACCCCTATTCCCTATATAGTGCACTACTTTGACCAGCGCCCTATGGCTCTGGTCAGAGGTAGTGCAACACTACAGTATATAGGAAATAAGGTGCCTTTTGGGACACAGTGCAGGATATGAGATCACCAGCATGCATTTTTCATAGGAAGGATGAAAGCAGCAGCCACAGCTCTACTGAGGCAACAGACCACAGAGCTCCTCACAATCTACATTTCAAATAACTGCTGCAGCCCAGCCCACGTGCTTCCCACCTACAAAACCCCTGACTCTGAAAATGAACCCATTTTTACTTGGGACCTGAGAAAGCAGAGAGAGGCGAGGACAATACCCTTAAGAAACAACACAGAACAAATAACGACAGGCACTGGGTTTTGAGATCTGTGTTGGATAATATACAGCTTCGTATGGTCTTTTAGATATTAAAAATGTCAAATTCCGCAAAGAAAAATGAAAACATGATTCTGGCAAAAAAAAATTACAATTTCTATGTAAATGGAAAATCCTGCGATAGTTAGGGTAATGACGGTGAGGGTAGACTGCCATGATGGATGTAGCCAGTGAGGAGGGAGACAAGGATGTTTTTCTGCCCAAGGTGAGGGTTTATATTTACAGTAGAGAATAAACAGGTGCCAAAGGTACATACAATAATTTCTAAATAATGAACAGGACGAAGAGCTACGTAAACTGGATTTAAATCAATAAGTCAGAGCACTGACGTACTCAGGCCTCAAATGCAGCTGTTAGCAATTGCATGAGCAGCAGCAAGAATACCTTAACCTTCCCCTGTCAACAGAAAATGAGGGATGTAAATACGTTGTTCATAATTTACGACCAGGAAACACGATCGTAAAGAATCCCTCTACAATTACCTGAACCAACAAAGTAGCCTAAGCATTCAAATTTCTTTAGATTAACTGTAGCATTAATTCTTAAATTGAATCACTCTGTAGTTATACTTATATAATCATCAAATGCATGAATGGAATAGTAAGCCTAATTACTATGGAGCAGCAAACAAAATGCCAAGCACTAAACCAAATAAGCCAAATCAATCGGTGTACACAACCACAACTCTCAAACTTATTTTCAATGAAGAGCAACAGTCAAAATAATGTAGAAACATTGCTGCAAACATACTAAAGGCAGCATAACCAAGGGCCAGCAGCATACCACCCTGCATCCCACTGCTGGCATGCCTCTGAAGCTAAGCAGGGTTGGTCCTAGTCAGTCCCTGGACGGGAGACCAGATGCTGCTGGAAGTAGATTTGGAAGGCCAATAGGAGGCCCTCTTTACTCTATTAAAATGATATGTCTTAAGGCAGTGATTGTGGACAATGCCCTGAGTAGGGTGCTGTCTTTCAGATGGGGTGTTAGACGGGTGTCCTACTCTCTGTGGTCACTAAAGACCCAATGGCACTTATCGTAGGGGTGTTAACCCTGATGTCCAAGCTGAATTCCCAATCTGGACCTCATACCAGCTTCCAATCGGTTCATTCATCTTCTCTCCCCTGGACTATTCCCTAGGTTGTTGCTGTAAATGAGAATGTGTTCTCAGTGAACTTACCTGGAGAAAAACATATCATTGGAAAAGCATTGACTTTTTGAAGTCTGTTTTTAAATCTAGATTTTTAATTTCAATAATGCAATAAGTAATTGCTTGCAATATATGCAGTACTGCCAAACAGTGACCGAACTGGCCACTACAGAAAGGTTGACTAAAAAGAAAAATGTAACTACTTGTAGAATAGGGTACATCAGTCATTCCTGCATGGTTGGATCCACCTTTATCTCAGACTCGTCAGTAATGGGTTGAAGTCACCTCACCACGAGGCCCTTAGAGGTCCTCTCTCCAACCTGAGAGAGTTGAGCAAGGAGGCATCTGCAGGGACACCTGAAATAGACACAGCAATTTCTCCTCTCTGTCGCTCCGTCTGTCTGTCAGAGTGAGATGAGAGGAGACAGCACAATAACAGTGGTTACATTCTGATAAAGGCCATAATTTTTGCCTTGCCAGGCAGCAAAGGACAGGCTGGCTCACTTAGTGTATGATGGTTTGTGTGTGTGTGTGTGTGTGTGTGTGTGTGTGTGTGTGTGTGTGTGTGTGTGTGTGTGTGTGTGTGTGTGTGTGTTGTGTGTGTGTGTGTGTGTGTGGTGTGTGTGGGTGCAGGCATTTCACTATGCAGGAGTCTGGTTGTATACACAGGCAAATTGGAACACAAGGACAGGGTACGGTTGGAAAAGCTTTCTTTGGTTCTGTAATAGCATGTTATTGATTTAATTGCACCTGCTTTAGACCATGCTTTATTAACATAGATAGATGCATTCACTTTGGCCTAATGATATTACAACAATCATTGTTTTCCCCACAAAAAAACAAATATTTATCAGGATAAAAACAAAATGCTGCACTCTGTTGTTTATTATCTGGCATTTTTATTGTGATGGTTTGTGTTAAATGTAGAGTTTAATCAAGCCATTTAACTCAGGTTGGTTCAGCATGGGGCTTTTATCTGATTTCACCCCTGACAGTAATGGCAATGATGGAGGTAGTGATGGAGGGAAAGATGGTGGGAGGTGATGAAGAGAGTGATGGAGAGAGGTGATGGAGGGAGGTGATGGTGGGAAAGATGGTGAGAGATGGTGGGAGGTGGAGGGAGTGATGAAGGGAGGTGATGGAGGGAGGTGGTTTATATAATGTTTTATTTATTTGGGGGGGGGGGGGGGTTCAGGTCAAAAAGGATTATTGAAGATAATGTTTGAAGAGGTAGGGTTTCAGATGTTTTCGGATGATGGGTAGGGACTCTGGCTGTCCTAGCTTCAGGGGGAGGGCCAAGAGACCTTAGGTGGCAGAACAGAGTGCTCGGGTTGGGGTGTAGGGTTTGTTCATAGCCTGAAGTTAGGGAGGGACAGTTCCTCTTGCTGTTCCGTAGACAAGAACCATGGTCTTGTAGCAAGCTTTGACTGGAAGCCAGTGGTGTGTGCGGAGGAGTGACGTGACATGAGAGAAACCGGGAAGGTTGAAAACAAGGCGGGTTGCTGATTCTGGATAAGTTTTAGGGGTTTGATAGCACAAGCGGGAGCCCAGCCAACAGCAAGTTGCAGTAGTCCAGATGGGAGAGGACAACTGCCTTGGAATAGGACCTGCACCACTTCCTGTCTGAGGTAGGGTAGTACACTACAGATGTTCTAGAGCATGAACCTGCAGGAGCAAGTCACTGCTTCGATGTTAGCAGAGAACGACAGGGTTCTTTGCAATGTTGAAGGGCGACACTGGTGTTGTCAACCGTGATGGAGACATCTTTGAGCGGGCAGGCCTTCCCCCGGAGGAAGAGCATGTTCAGTCTTGTCAAGGTTGACCTTGAGAGGGCCTAGCACCGAACCTTTGGGGACACCAGTAGTGAGAGTACATGGTGCAAACACAGATCCCTCCAAGTCACCTGGTAGGAGCGGTCTGCCAGGTAAGATGCAATCCAAGAGTGTGCGTAGCCTGAGACATCCAGCCCTGAGAGGATGGATAGGAGGATCTGATGGTTCACTGTGTCGAAGGCAGCGGATAGATCTAAGGGGATGAGAACAAAGGAGAGAGAGTCCGCTTTGGGAATGCGAAGATCCTCCGTGACACAGAGAAGAGCAGTCTCGGTTGAGTGACCCGTCTTGAAGTCTGACTGGTTAGGGTCAAGAAGATTATTCTGAGAGAGATAACGAGAAAGTCAGAGACAGCACACTCAAGTTTTTGATGTCACATAAGTCGAGAGTTGGTTTCTTGAGGAGGGGAGCAACTAGGGGCCATTTTAAAGTCAGCTGGGACGCAGTCAGCGGTCAGGGATGAGTTGATGAGGGAAGTGAGGAATGGGAGAAGGTCTCCAGAGATGGTCTGGAGAAGGGGATGGGGTCGAGCGGGCAGGTTGTCGGGGTGGCCAGACCTCACTAGTAGCAGGATCTCATCTGGAGAGAGAGAGGAGAAAAAGCTAGGCGTAGGGTAGTTCTGTGTAAATGAGACCAGTGGACGGAATAGTCTAACCACATTGTCCGATTTCAAAAAGGCTTTACAGCGAAAGCAAAACATTAGATTATGTTAGGAGAGTACATACACAAAAATAATCACACAGCCATTTTCCAAGCAAGGACATGTCAATAAAACCAAACACAGCGAAATGAAGCACTAACCTTTGACGATCTTCATCAGATGACACTCCTAGGACATTATGTTACACAATACATGTATGTTTTGTTCGATAAAGTTCATATTTATATCCAAAAACAGCATTTTACATTGGCGTGTGATATTCAGAAATGTATTCCCACCAAAACGTCCAGTGAATGTGCACACATCAATTTACAAAAATACTCATGATAAACGTTGACAAAATACATAACAATTATTTTAAGAATTATAGATAGACTACTCCTTTATGCAACCGCTGTGTCAGATTTTAAAATAGCTTACGGAGAAAGCACATTTTTCAATATTCTGAGTACATAGCTCAGCCATCACGGCGAGCTATTCAGACACCCGCCAAATTCGGGCAACCTAAACTCAGAATTAGTATTAGAAATATTGTATTACCTTCGCTGATCTTCGTCAGAATGCACTCCCAGGACTGCTACTTCCACAAGAAATTTGGTTTTTGTTCCAAATAATCCATATTTATGTCCAAATACCTCTGTTTTGTTTGTGCGTACAGATCACTTATCCAAAGGCTTAACGCACGAGCATGGAATGAGAGACGAAAAAGTGAAAATGTTCCATTACCGTACTTAGAAGCATGTCAAACGCTGTTTAAAATCAATCTTTATGGTATTCTTTACGTAAAATTGTGATAATATTCCAACCGGACAATAGCATATTCATTCAAGAAGAAAAATAAGGAGGGGCGTGCACGCGGGACCGAGCATATCCAATCCCTTTGTTGCCAGGCAGACCACTCAGTAACTGAGCTCCTATACTCTGCCCAGTGACAGGAAAATGCTCAAACCACTTCTGGAGGCTTTAGACAGCCTATGGAAGCCTTAGGAAGTGCAACGTCACCCCACAGACACTGGAGCTTCGATGAGGAATCAAAAGAACTACAATTCTCAGACTTTTCACCTTCCTGCTTGGATTTTTCTCAGGTTTTTGCCTGCCATATGAGTTTCTGTTATACTCACAGACACCATTCAAACCAGTTTTAGAAACTTCAGAGTGTTTTCTATCCACATCTACTAATAAATTGCATATTCTCGTTTCCGGGCCAGAGTAGTAACCTGTTTAAATTGGGTACGTTTTTCATCCGGCCGTGAAAATACTGCCCCCTAGCCCAGACAGGTTAAAGTCAACTGCAGAGAGGGAGGAGGTAGGAGGAAGGGGTGGATGATTAAGGAGTGAGGGGAAGGTGGAAAAGAGTTTCCTAGGGTTAGAGGCAGAAACTTGAAATTTAGAGTGGTAGAAAGTGGCTTTAGCAGCAGATGCAGAGAAAGAGAAGGTAGAGAAGAGGAGTGAAAGGATGATAGGTCCTCCGGAAGTTTAATTTTCAGCTGCCCGCAGCCCTGTTCTGCAAGCGCACAATGAGTCACTCAGCCACAGAGCAAGAGGGGAGGGCCGAGCTGGCCGGAAGGAAAGGGGACAGTGCGAGTCATAGGTGTGGAAAGGGAGGAAAGTAGGGTCAAAGAGACAGAATCAGGAGACAGGAGGATTTAGCAGAAGGGAGAGATGATAGGATAGAAAGAGGAGAGAGTAGTGGGAGAGAGAGAGCGAAGATTGCGACGGCGCATGACAATCTGGGTAGGGGGCTGAGTGTTTAGGGTTGGAGGAAAAAGAGACAGAAAGGAAACAAAGTAGTGATCCGAGACCTGGAGGGGGGTTGCAGTGAGATTAGCAGGCGAGCAGCCTCTAGTAAAGATGAGGTCAAGCGTATTGCCTGCTTGTGAGTTGGAGGGGATGGCGAAAGGGTAAGGTCAAAAGAGGCAAGGAGGGGAAAGAGAGAGTTGAAAGAAATTAATCGAAGGCAGACTTCGGGAGGTTGAAGTCGCCAAGTACGAAGAATGGTGAGCCATAGAGCCATAATCAGGAAATGAGCTTGTCAAGGTGTCAAGTTCATTGAGGAACTCTCCAAGAGCACCTGGTGGGCGATAGATGACAATAATTTCAAGCTGGAGTGGACAAGTGACAGTGACAGCATAGAATTCAAATGAGGAGATGGACAGGTGAGAGAGGGAGAAAATAAAAATCTCCACTTGAAATGAGTAGCCCTTTGCCACCACCGCGACAACCAGATCAGAGAAAATATAGTCAAATGAAGAAAGAGCGGCTGAAGTAGCAGTGTTCTTTGGGGTGATCCATGTCTCCATCAAATCAAAGTTTATTTGTCATGTGCGCCGAATACAACAGTGAAATGCTTACTTACAGACTCTAACCAGTAGTGCAAAAAAGGTATTAGGTGAACAATGGGTAGGTAAGAAATAAAACTACAGTAAAAAGACAGGCTAGCGAGGCTATAAAAGAAGCAAGGCTACATACAGACAACCGGTTAGTCAGGCTGATTGAGGTAGTATGTACATATGGTTAAAAGTGGTTAAAGTGATGCATATATGATGAACAGAGAGTAGCAGTAGCGTAAAAGAGGGTTGGCAGGTGGTGGGTGGGACACAATGCAGAATAGCCCAGTTTGCCAATGTGGCGGGAGCACTGTTTGGTCGGCCCAATTGAGGGTAGAATGTACATGAATGTATAGTTAAAGTGACTATGCATATATGATAAACAGAGAGTAGCAGCAGCGTAAAAAGACAGGTTGGGGGGGGGGCACACAATGCAAATAGTCTGGGTAGCCATTTGAGTACCTGTTCAGGAGTCTTATGGCTTGGGGGTAAAAACTGTTGAGAAGCCTTTTTGGTCCTAGACTTGGCACTCCGGTACTGCTTGCCTTGCGGTAGTAGAGTGAACAGTCTATGACTGGGGTGGCTGGGGTCTTTGACAATTTTTTAGGGCCTTCCTCTGACAAAAACCGCCTGGTGTAGAGGTCCTGGATGGCAGGCAGCTTAGCCCCAGTGATGTACTGGGCCGTACGCACTACCCTCTGTGGCCAAAAAGTCAACGGACTGAAGGGCAGCATAGGCTGAGATAAACTCAGTGTTTCTTGACTGCAGATCAGAAGTTTCAAACACTGCCAGAGACACAGAATTTCATATGGGTTGTGCATGCAGGATACACTAAATTAGAAGGGTTGCGGCCAAGGGCTGGGGAGCGTTTGTAAAGCCTACAGGGAGAGGTGCGAACAGCTATAGAAAACACGCACGTAGCTGACAAAGCTAATCTGTAAATAACTAGATAAGATACTCAAGTGAGAGAGTGATGAGGAGCCTTCCTCTCTTTCCTTCCTCGAACAACTCCCCCAGAACAACGACAGAAACCATCTTTGCTTCGGCGACGGTCTTAGTTTTTGCGACAAAACAGCCCCTGATACGATCACCGCTTACAGCTGCCACTGAGAAACCAGTGGAGACTGAAGAACTAACAATAATTGCTAATTTCCTAGTAGAAGTGGAGAGCACACCTCCCTGTACTAATTGTTGATTGTCTAAGAGAGGTGAATCCACTCCCCCTCCAATACAGCAACTGATTACCAAACAAGTCCTGGTTGATGTGTCAACAGCTATATGCAAATAATGAGCAGTCAGCAGTTCACACACCAAGTAGGCTACTGGGAAGACAAGAAAAAAGACAGTACTAGACCACAACAGATAAAGACAAACATTATTTTATATCAGGAGTCCTCTATACCTATAGATTGAAGTACTTCTACTACTTCTACTACTACTACTACTACACTACTACACTACTACTACACTACTACTACTACTTCTACTTCTACTAACTCTACTACTACTACTTCTATTACTTCTATCTACTACTTCTACTACGTACTACACTACTACTACTACTACTACGACTAGTACTACTACTACTACTCTACTTCTACTTACTACTTCTGCTACTACTTACTACTACTACTACTATTACTTCTACTACCTTACTACTACACTACTACTACTACTATTACTACTACTACTACTACTACTACTACTACTATTATTATTACTACTACTACTATTACTACTACTACTACTTCTATTATTACTACTACTACTACTTCTACTACTATTACTACTACTAAATCACTGATACTAACAAATTATACCACCATTCTATTATTAATGTATCTTAACTTGCCATGAACTACTAGTAATATTCTCTACTTTCACCATTATTACTTTAACTACCTCTCTATTTCCACTGTGATTACTTCTTCTTCTTACTCTATTTCCCTATAAACAGACCATTTTCAAATGAAACTGTGACTTTAAATCACTCATAAAAATAAAAGAATTGCTTTCTGGAAGGATTCAGTCAGGTCAGGATTTTCTCTCCCTCTATCACATATAATTCCCACCCTCCCTTCCTATCTCCTTCCTTCATCCCTTCATCCCTCTCTATTTCCTCCCACTCACAGTTTCTATTAACATCACAGTTATTGTTTTTACTGGTAGGCTTGATTGACTGGAATAATCTGCCAGGAGTTTTATTTAGTCCTTTTATTTCCATTGGTCTACTTCGTGGGAGTTTAAATGCATATTTCTATATTGGATGTTTTTATGCATACATCCTGATTGATTGGCAGTTGAATCATTCCACATTCCAAATGCAATATTGACAATTTGCATCAAGTGTAAAAAAAGTAGGCTACGTTCTTCTGAGAAAAACATCCTCTTCCATCACAGTGTCAAAAACAAAGGGATGAAGTTTCAAACCATTCATAGCTGAAGGTGATACTTGATTTATTTTGACGACCCAAACTCAGACCGCTTGTAGAACAGTAAAGTGCTTTATGTGACGAGCAAAGACCCAGAGAGCAGCACTGCTTGTGAATCCCTCCAGAAAGCCAGTTGCTGTGACACTGTGAAGAAATGTTCTGTGTCGTGCTCTACTCGTCGTTTTTTCACCTCGCCTGCCAGACCCATTCAACATCAGCAGTAAGAAGAACTGCAGAATGTATTATTCATTACAACCACTTGTTACGCTCAATGTTCGGATTTAATGTTTAACACCATAGTACTTTCTCTTTCTCTGTCTTTGTCTGTCCCTGATTATTGCTCTCTTTCACTCTCTTTCACCCTCTTTCACTCTCTCTCTCTCTCTCTTTCACTCTCTGCCTCTCAATCTCTATATAACTCTCTCAATCTTTCTTCTCTCCACTCTCTCTGTCTCCCCCTCTCTCTGTCTCCCCCCTCTCTCTGGAGCAGGTGGAAGAGGGGGAGGGGGAATATTATAATAGAGGACAAGGAAATAGGAAAGATGTGGCCAAGTAGAAGGAAGAAAATAAAAGATGGGGAGTGGGCAGCAAGAAATAACTTTTCTATAACAATGCTTAAGGAAAATTCAACCCCAAAACAATTTTTGGTTATTTGTTTCATTAGTCCATTGTTGATATAGTCCCAAAATGTTTTGCATGTCAGTAATCAAGTTTTCAAGATACATAACTTTCAAAATACAGAAATGCAGCCAGTGTGATGCATTTTGCATCTATTATGGAAAACGCAGCAAAATGCATTGTACAGGCTGTATTTCTATATTTGTTAAGTTGTATGTCTTGAAAACTTGATTGCTGACATGCAAACATTTTGGGACTATATCAACAAACATACCAAAAGATAGTTTTGGTTGAAGTTTTCCTTTAAATCTCTGTCTGTGTGTCTGTGTGTCTGTGTGTGAGTGTGTATGGGGGTGCTCAGAAGAAGCATTGCGTCTCCAACGAGTCCTGCCATGTAGCGCGGCAGCTGAGTCTCCATGGAGATGGGTAATTGAGGCGGATGGGCGTACCGAGGACCATGTGGAGATCTCTATTGAGCTGGAGGAGAGCAGAGCACGAGAGAAAGAGAGAGAGAGACAGACAGAGGCAGAGAGGAGGAAGAGAAAGAGAGAGGAAGAGTGATTCACTGAGCCAACAAAACAAGAAGCAGAGGGAGGGAGGGAGGGAGGGAGGGAGGGAGGGAGGGAGGGGATGTAGGAAGAGGAGGGAGGGAGGGTTGAGGAGAAAGAGAAAGCAGAGAGAGAGAAAGAGACAACCCTGAACTTTTTCTGCTTCATCCTCAGTGCTCTATTGATAGAAGGGAGGAGACATGCCGATCAACACTCACACAATGTCTCAGTTCCTATAATGGCTTCCAGGTCTTTTGTTGGGTTGCTGAAGCACACTGTAGCGTATTGGAGCACTTTTCACACTGCTAGCACTGCTGGAGAGGTGACAAAGGGAGAGGGGGAGAGAGGGAGAGGTAGGGCTCCTCTAGGTGTCAGGAGGAAAACAAAATGATCCAGTAGAAAATGCTTTGTCAACCAAATACAGCTTTTCTCCTCTCTCCCCCTCTCCCCTCTCCTCCTCACCTCCTCCTCTCTCCCTCTCCTCCTCAACTCCTCATCTCCTATTTTCTTAATCTTCTCTCCAACCCTCCAAAAAGGTTTCTCTCTAGGGTGTCCCACAGGAACCCATACGGGAAACCCTTTTCTAGAACCCTTTTTGGTTCCAGGTAAAACCCTTTTGGGTTCTACATCGAACCCAAAACGGTTCACTCTGGAACCAAAATGGATTCTTCAAAGGGTTCTCGTATGGGGACAGCCATACACTTTGAGGTTCTAGATAGCACATTTTCTAAGAGTGTACTTCAACAACATGAAGAATGTTGATACTTGATTAAAGTCTACTAAGATAACAAGTGACATTTTCATCAACCAAAAGAGCACAAATCTGTGCAAAAATGTGTACAACTCAGAATTCAACAAACATCTGTTAATCATCCAACAACATGATAACATCTATTCCAGAATTCTGCAACTGTAGAGGCAATGCCGTTTCATGTAAATAATATAAGACTGACTAGGACAAAAAAAGATTTTTGCCATGGAAAACTGGAGAATGATTTGAACATCAGAGTGACAGAGAGGGATGGTTTTACTGGTAAAGCAAAGGGTGCGTAGAGCAAAGAAAAGAGACAAAAGAGAAAAAATAAAGATTCACTCAAAGAAAAGCATATGTTGTGTCTCAGCAGCCCTTCTCTTTCTCTCCAAATATGTCCCAAATGGCACCCTATTCCCTAGTGCTCTACTATGGGCCCTGGTCAAATGCAGTGCACTATATAGGGAACAGGGTGCCATTTGGAACTAAGCTTGTGTGAAAAAACGGACATGTTGCAAATGTTATTTTCCAAACCTTCATAAATCATGATGTGTTATGAGCGCTCTCTCTCTATATATATATCGCTCTCTCGCTCTTCTTCTCTCTCTCTCTTCTCTCTTCTCTCTTTCTCGCTCTCTCTTGCTCTCTCTCTCTCTTCTCTCTTTCTCTCTCTCTCTCTTCTTTGTTTCTCTCGCTCTCTTCTTTCTCTTTATATCTCTCTCCTCTCTCTCTCCACCTCTCACTCCATCTCCCTGTCCCTCTTCCCATCTCTCTCCCTATCTCTCTCCATTTCTCCTTCGTTTGCTCTTTTCCACAGCCTTGCGTTCAGGTAGAACTGTTGCCATGGTGATTTCAATTTGTGTTATTGCCACGGCAGCACAAGGACTCAGTGGTAGAGGAGAGAGAGAGTGAGATAGAGATTGAGAGGAATAGAGAGTGAGAGAGCCCCCCCCCCTCACCCCCTCGACTCCAAGTATATCCGCTATGGTAACCTTCACAAATGAACATTGGCTCTGTTAGGAACAATTAGCACACAATATAGGAGCAGCAGTCCACTTATGAATGGTGAGAGCAGAGAGCGAAGAAGAGAAGAGATGACCTGAGCTGTAACTGTGTGTGTTCTGTTTTAGTCTTGTGGCTATAAGATGAAATGGCTGTTAGGTTAGATGCCTCCCTGATGCTCCTACCGGATACAAGGCAAATACGTCTCTGTCTCTAAATCTACATGTGTGCCTTGGTAGAGTTCAGAGCTCAGAGCCAGTGTTGATACAAGCGACAGATGTTTCTAGTGTGTGCGTGCAAGTGCATGGAGCACTAGCATTTGTGCATGCTTTGTGGGTGCGTCCGTGCATCTGTGCATCCACAGATGTATGTCCGTATGTGTGAGTGCATTTGTATACTTCATTCAATATGAGCTGTGTATACTGTACGTGAATGAATGTGTTTGGAGTAACATGATATATTTACAACATTTCTCTGAAAGAACAGCCTTATTTATCTTTCTAGTACATACTGATGTAGTTATGGATGTAGTTGCTTGGCAGTATTGCCTGCCCTGGGGTGCTAAGGCGTGATACTGTGATTGACTATGAAACCATTCATGTGTGGAGAGTTTTCTCTTTTTTTTTCCTGACTTTCATATCTCCTCCTCTTTCACAGCCCCTCCTCTATCCCTCCATCCTCCATCCCCCCCATCTCCCCATTCCCCATTCACAAACACATCCTGACTCCACTGCCCCCTAGCCCCCGTTCCCGACCCTGCATCCTGAATTACCCCTACTCTTGGCACCCCTCCACACCCCCTCCTCACCCCGAAACATTGAACAGGCCAGTTGCCATGGTAACACCATACAGCAGTGGCATATCATTTCCCTCCAAAAAGAGGATAAATTAGTGATGATGTCACCGCAGCAGTGGACCTCTAAAAACGCCTGAACAATTTCAATTCACTCAGGAAGTCTCCTGGTTGCTGCTGCCTCACATCCACAATCAGGAGGAGATGCATTTAATTTTATCAAGGCAGAATTGTGTAGCTATATGTTCCTGGGTATATGAGAGGCTATACAGGTCTATACACCAAAAGAAAAATGGTGGTCATGATCACATTCATTTGACCTTTAATCTGGATGAGTGAGTGCATGAGTGCATCAGTCAGTGAGGCAAGGAGAGGGGTCGTAGGTCACATGGAGCTCTGTATTGGTGTTTTTATGTGGATGCTGAGCCAGATGATGCCAGTGGAAATCTCCAGTCAGCCTCCAGCCCTCACATCCCAGCCCCGAGAAAAACCACAGCCCTAGCTTTTACACCCTAGCCCCTAGCTTTTACACCCTAGCCCCTAGCTCTTACACCCTAGCCCCTAGCTTTTACACCCTAGCCCCTAGCTCTTACACCCTAGCCCCTAGCTTTTACACCCTAGCCCCTAGCTTTTACACCCTAGCCCCTAGCTCTTACACCCTAGCCCCTAGCTTTTACACCCTAGCCCCTAGCTCGTACTGGCTCCACAGAGAGCAGTGGATCTCTGAGCTGAGCTGCTTGCTTCTGCCTGATCGCTCTCACTCTCTCAAATTCAAAGGCGTTATTGGCATGGAAAGTGTTACCACGTACATTGCCAAAGCGAACGCATAGAAAAACTGTCTGTCTGTCTGTCTGTCTGTCTGTCTGTCTGTCTGTCTGTCTGTCTGTGTCTGTCTCTCTCTCTTCCTCTCTCTCTCTCTTCCTCTCTCTCTCTCTCTCTTTCTCTCTCTCTCTCTCTTTCTCTCTCTCTCTCTCTCTCTCTTCCTCTCGCTCCATCTCTTCTCTCCCCCCTCCCTTCTCCTCTCATGTCAGAGAGGAATCACATTAAAGCATGCTGGAGGTGCCTGAGTCACCGCTCTACTGTGTGGGAGGCCAGGCCTGAAGACAGCAGGACGGAGAGAGGGAACGAGATAAGGAAAGAGAGAGAGAGAGAGAAAAAGAGAGATATGAATTGAGAGAAAGTGTTGGTATGTGGGTGTGTGTGAGTGAGTAGTTCTGTGTGTTATAAGCGTGTTATTGACTACTCCACATTGCTCCCACTTCCCATTTGTAGTTACAGAGAAATCAATCAAGCTCAAAATGGCTGTGAGATACAGATAACTCTATCGTGATGGATGACTGAGACGAAGTTACAAGTAGTGAGCTTATGGGAAAGACAACCCAAACTGGTATCCTTGAGTGCCTTTATTAATGTTATTACTGCTATTATGTTGCTCATACTGGGACCCTCCTCAACCACCTGCTCTCATAACTCTTATCTTTCATATCTGATATCTGTTTTTCCCCAAGCAGACCAGAAGGGAGGGAGGGAGGCAGGGAGGCAGTCAGGTAGACCAGCAGGCAGTCAGGCAGACCAGCGGGCAGTCAGACCAGTATGGAGGGAGGCAGACCAGCAGGCAGGCAGACCAGGAGGGAGGGAGGCAGTCAGGCAGACCAGGAGGCAGGCAGACCAGGAGGGAGGGAGGCAGTCAGGCAGACCAGGAGGCAGGCAGACCAGGAGGGAGGGAGGCAGTCAGGCAGACCAGCGGGCAGTCAGACCAGTAGGGAGGGAGGCAGACCAGCAGGCAGGCAGACCAGGAGGGAGGGAGGCAGTCAGGCAGACCAGGAGGCAGGCAGACCAGGAGGGAGGGAGGCAGACCAGCAGACAGGCAGACCAGTAGGGAGGGAGGCAGACCAGCAGACAGGCAGACCAGGAGGGAGGGAGGGAGGTAGTCAGGCAGACCAGGAGGCAGGCAGACCAGGAGGGAGGGAGGCAGACCAGCAGACAGGCAGACCAGGAGGGAGGGAGGCAGACCAGCAGACAGGCAGACCAGTAGGGAGGGAGGCAGTCAGACAGACCAGCGGGCAGTCAGACCAGTAGGGAGGGAGGCAGACCAGCAGACAGGCAGACCAGGAGGGAGGGAGGGAGGCAGTCAGGCAGACCAGGAAGCAGGCAGACCAGGAGGCAGGCCGATGTAGGGATCAGATTTCTCTGCCACCCTGAGAAAGAAAGTAAGAGAGCTCTGGGTTTGTTTTCCTTGTTCCTCTCTTCTCCGGTAGAAAAACAGAATGTTGATGTCAGGTCAGTCAGTCAGTCAGAGGGAGAGAGCATATTATAGATACACTTCTCTAAAGGCCTGCCTGCTTGTCCTCCCCCGTACATGCATCATCACAATTGAAACTTAAATTATTATTCCAGCGAAAGGCCATCGATGGAGATTTACAAAAATGATGTCCAAATATTGAGTGTATGGGATTTTACGAGCAAGTGAGCAGTGTGTGGCTAATCTTCAACGGCTCTGGGGATGAGTCTTATGCAATGGGTCACCGGCTGGGTCTAATTTTGTATCAATATATAAAGACAAAGCATTGAAAGACAAATAAAAGGTATTTTTGCTGTGATCAAATTTGTCAATACGTAGAAAGCATTGAAAGCAGCCAAATGAAGTGTCATGCCCTTGCCGTTGTCCAAGGAGTTGATATCCTTGTAGATGGTTGACACCCCAGTCTGAGTGAGAACGCTAGTAGATTTGATACTCAACATGTTCAAACTAAATTCAATCTAATGGTGTTCTTCTCCAAGTGTTTGTCATTCTTGGGCCTAATGGCAGGTTTCCATCTGTGCCTATCTATTTGGCTAGACAGTCAATGGAGATGACAGTATTGTGTTGTTCTTTTACCTCCAATCAATTGACAAATATGGATTTGAAACATTAGACTATATACAGAGACAAAAAATGCAGCATTTATACAGTGCATGTTGAACCACTCATAACAAAGTGACAACATGTCGTTTCACTGTGTAGTTAGTGTGTGTGGATAGTTAGGTTTCACTAACTACGCTCGGCTTGAAAACAGCTGTTCTGTGGGGGTGTTAGTGCACGTACAGCATTGTCTCTGTTGAGAGAACGAGAGAGAGGCATGCTTGTTGAAATGCGCAGCGCATACTTCATGATCGAGCGACGTGACCACACGCAGTTAACCGCAGGGCAGTGGAATGGCATGATTAAATAACAACAGTCATAATTCCCCGAACCGAGATTCGAGTCACAGACGGAGTCAGATCTGCGTTGAACACACTATTTTCCAATGATCTTCAATTCTCTAACTTTGTCCCTCTCTCTTGCAACGTGAATACCCTCATAAATGGTGTCGAGTGAGGAGAACCTGCTTAACTGTACTCACAAGTTCCCTGGCCGTCCGTCTGCGCCCTGAGGGAGTTGCTTTGCACCACGAAAGCGCGCGGTGTTGCGGTTCTCCTCCTCTCCCCTCCAACACTAAAAAACAAGGAGATTTCACTCAAGTCGTGCTGTTGTTTTATGGATATCACCGCTGAGATGGTAAGATTTATTATCAACCCAACCGCTCCTTCTGAAGCAATACTAGTCTGCCTATTCATCATCATGTAATGGACCACCACTCTCCTCTAAAGTGTTTGCATAGGCTACGACAAATGGCTGTCTTTCTCTTTTGCGGTTACTACGGTGTTTATCTGCACATTTCAGAGAACAGTGTAGATGAGATTGATATTTCTGATGTTATTTAACATGCAGCCTTATTGATTTCCGTGCCTTGCTTCGCATGTGAACAAGAGCGAATAACGGTATGCAATCTGCACCGCGGCCGGTGTGTGTATCAGTATGATCCGAGCGCGCCTAACCATCGCCTCGCGGGGACCGGGCATCTTGCGGCATGTGTTGAGGGAGAGTTGAGCTTAGAGGGATACTTTACAGTCGCTGGTAGGTTGATTGTTGCCCTTAGAGTGAAAGAGTAAAGATAATGTATAGAAGGACAATACATTTAAGCCCTTGTCTTGTGCACACACTGCCCTTGTCTTGTGCATCAAGAACACTCCAATGGTGTGGGTAAATTGGGTATTTTTTTCCCCCATCAATTGAATTATAGTTTAGGCTCAGAATGCAGTTATGTATTTATTTACAGGGCCACTGTCATCTGACAACATATCTCTTTGTCAATGGACTCAATTAATTGCCATTTATAAAGCACGTTTTAATAGAGGGGTATTGATTTATGTTTGCCGTCGTAATGCAAGGCCACACTATGAAAGCTTCTTCAAACATCCTTTCTGTTACCGATTTTACAGCTATTCTCAAACGCAGCCAATTTTTTTATATAATGCTATTGTTATAAGACAACAATAACATAACATTTTAACAAAACACAATTGCTGTTTTATACGTGTAATAATATATTAATTATATATGTCTGGTCTATAGCTACGTAGGCTGCTATAACACACCACGCCCACAGCATTATTGTCTTCATATCAATTGTTAATACTGCCCCTCCCAATAATTAGCTTCATTTTTATCTAAAAAATATAACCTTCCAGGATGTATATTTTATACTTTGTATAAGACATTTTGCCTAGGCTATACCAAAATGTCCACAGTGCACTAGGGCTCACAGCAGTCCAGCATAATTGTATGATTGATTATCATGCTAATATGATTTGCTATTGATTGTTGCTATGCCTAATCATTTTCCATCAGTTTCTAAAACCAGCATGTCTATAATTTTCCATCATTTTCCAAAACCCAGCATGTCTATAATATGGATAGCAAGCTCTATAGAGGCTATTTCTGTGTAAAACTCAAATTCCTGAGATCAATGTTACATCCTTCCCTATTTTCCACACAATACATGAATAGAAAATATGGATTCAAACCACGGTATAATCCAAGCCTTTTTTATACAGGATGCACATACACTATATGGTCCTTGTTCCTGTATATACAGAAAGCCCACACCCTGTAGGAAACAGCTGTGTGACCTTGCAATCTGTCATTCTATCAATGAAATCACTGCTTTCTCTCCTTCCCCTTTCCCTTCCTCCTATTCTCCCCTTCCCTTCTTCCTATTTTCTCTCCTCCCTTCCCTTCCTCTCTCCTATTTTCTCTCCTCCCTCCCTTCCCTTCTCTCCTATTTCTCTCCTCCATCCCCTTTCCCTTCTCTCCTGTTTTCTCTCCTCCCTCCCTTCCTTCTCTCCTATTTTCTCTCCTCCCTCCCTTCCCTTCTCTCCTATTTTCTCTCCTCCCTCCCTGCCCTTCTCTCCTGTTTTCTCTCCTCCCTTCCCTTCTCTCCTATTTTCTCTCCTCCCTCCCTTCTCTTCTTTCCTCCCTTCTTTCTCTTCTCCCGCTTTCTCTTCTCTCCTCTCCTCCCTGCTGTTAGCAAAGGTTATACTGTAGAGGACTGGGAATATACGCTAGCAGCTTTATACTATATAGCCTTATCCCTTTTTCTCCTGCTCCTGGTAAATATACTGTGGTGTGTGTGTGTGTGTTGTGTGTGTGTGTGTGTGTGTGTGTGTGTGTGTGGGGGTGTGTGTGTGTGTTGTGGCTGGAGTCTGTCATCTGTGGACACTGGTCTGATGGTTGGTTCTACAAAGCCTCTGTGCCATCAAATTGATTAACCTTAATAACTACCAGCTGATTTGCACAACAAAGTATATGCAGCAAACCACTGAATATTATGTGCATGCGTAGGCGTACTGAATGTGCAACTAGCTCTCACATTCTCACTGCAGAATTAGGGGCCGTTTACCCATGTTTCTCCAAACGTCAAATTTCGAAGTGTTTTTTTACACCCTTGGTTAACTCCTGCTCAGTATGTTCTGTTTCTCCAAAACATAATTTTGAATGGTTAGGCCCTAGCAAAACCCAATCCTACTTGATGGTAATAGCGCTCACTGTTGCCCCTAGTGGCCGTTTATAAAGACAGTTCCCGATGTCCGTTGAACATGGATAGACGTCCAATTTCGAAGTCACTCTTGAGTGATCTGCCTGAAATGTGTGTGTGTGTGTTTAAACTGTGTTCATGTAAATTGTGTGTGTGTGTGGTGTGTGTGTGTGTGTGTGTTTAAACTGTATTCATGTAAATTGGTGTGTGTGTGTGTGTGTGTGGTGTGTGTGTGTGTGTGTGTGTTTAAACTGTATTCATGTAAATTGTGTGTGTGGTGTGTGTGTGTGTGTGTGTGTGTTTAAACTGTATTCATGTAAATTGTGTGTGTGTGTGTGGTGTGTGTGTGTGTGTGTGTGTGTGTGCGTGTGCGTGTGCGTGTGCGTGTGCGTGTTTAAACTGTATTCATGTAATTGTGGTGTGTGTGTGTGTGTGTGGGTGTGTGTGTGTGTGTGTGTGCGTGCGTGTGCGTGTGCGTTCTGGGGGATGGGTGGTTTTCTTTGCTCCTTGATAATGGTCAAACACGGTATTGGCAGTATTTGCCAATCTGTGTATACAGACAATATGGCTGCAGTCTCACTCAAAAGGAGAGCGAATGAGTAATAATAGTTAAAGATTTAAACAGCCCATTTAACAGTGCTGCCAGGCCAGTGTAGCAGAACCCAGAGCCCAGAGGAGGAGGAAAGGACATTAGGCATGGGACCCAGTTACAGCTCAGCAGCACTACACTAAAGACAAAGTCAAACAGACTGAGCATCTTTATGCTACTTAGTTAAATAAAGGGACTCCTTGTTCTTCATGTTGATGTGGTGCCGTAACCACAATACAAGGAAGTGATGTTTTAATTTGCACTTAGTCCTACAGTATGGTGCTGTACTACGCAGTGCACAACACACATCCCTCCCCTCGCAGTTTACCATATAGCAGTTAGTCAGTACTGGGACGGGATTCATAAATCATCACAGAGTAGGAGTGCGGATCTAGGATCAGTTTTGTCTTTTAGATCACAATCAATACAATTACATGGACAAGGCGGACCTGATCCTAGATCAGCATTCCTACTCTGAGAGGCTTCATGGATACAGGCCCAGAACTCTCCTACCTCTCAGTGGTGTTTTCATTTCACCACATACTGTAGAGACAGACAGAGAGCAGCCAGACCACGCCAGGGTCGGAGACACTACTCACTCATCTGAAACTCATTGGTTAATGTAGTGTGACAGTCAGTGAGAGCAGGGAAGAGGGAGAGGGGAAGATGGAGAGAGGAAGAGGTATAGAGGAAGTGAGAGGTATGTACTGGGGTAGAAGCTGCAGAGGAAGAGGGAGGGAAAGGGGGGATGGAGGGAGATACAGGAAGAGGGAGGGAAAGGGGGATGGAGGGAGATACAGGAAGGAGAGAGGGAAAGGAAGGACAGAGGGAGGTAGGGGAAGAGAGAGGGAAAGGAAGGACAGAGGGAGGTAGGGGAAGAGAGAGGGAAAGGAAGGACAGAGGGAGGTAGGGGAAGAGAGAGGGAAAGGAAGGACAGAGGGAGGTAGGGGAAGAGAGAGGGAAAGGAAGGACAGAGGGAGGTAGGGGAAGACGAGAGGGAAAGGAAGGACAAGAGGGAGGTAGGGAAGAGCGGGGAAAGGAAGGACAGAGGGAGGTAGGGGAAGAGAGAGGGAAAGGAAGGACAGAGGGAGGTAGGGGAAGAGATGAGGAAAGGAAGGGACAGAGGGAGGTAGGGGAAGAGAGAGGGAAAGGAGGACAGAGGGAGGTAGGGGAAGAGAGAGGGAAAGGAAGGACAGAGGGAGGTAGGGGAAGAGAGAGGGAAAGGAAGGACAGAGGGAGGTAGGGGAAGAGAGAGGGAAAGGGGGGATGGAGGGAGGTAGGGGAAGAGAGAGGGAAAGGAAGGACAGAGGGAGGTAGGGGAGAGAGAGGGAAAGGAAGGACAGAGGGAGGTAGGGGAAGAGAGAGGGAAGGAAGGACAGAGGGAGGTAGGGGAAGAGAGGGAAAGGAAGGACAGAGGGAGGTAGGGGAGAGAGAGGGAAAGGAAGGACAGAGGGAGGTAGGGGAAGAGAGAGGGAAAGGGGGGACAGAGGGAGGTAGGGGAAGAGAGAGGGAAAGGAAGGACAGAGGGAGGTAGGGGAAGAGAGAGGGAAAGGAAGGACAGAGGGAGGTAGGGGAAGAGAGAGGGAAAGGAAGGACAGAGGGAGGTAGGGGAAGAGAGAGGGAAAGGAAGGACAGAGGGAGGTAGGGGAAGAGAGAGGGAAAGGAAGGACAGAGGGAGGTAGGGGAAGAGAGAGGGAAAGGAAGGACAGAGGGAGGTAGGGGAAGAGAGAGGGAAAGGAAGGACAGAGGGAGGTAGGGGAAGAGAGAGGGAAAGGAAGGACAGAGGGAGGTAGGGGAAGAAGAGAGGGAAAGGAAGGACAGAGGGAGGTAGGGGGAAGAGAGAGGGAAAGGAAGGACAAGGGAGGTAGGGAAGAGGGAGGGAAAGGAAGGACAGAGGGAGGTAGGGGAAGAGAGAGGGAAAGGCAAGGACAGAGGGAGGTAGGGGAAGAGAGAGGAAAGGAAGGACAGAGGGAGGTAGGGGAAGAGAGAGGGAAAGGAAGGACAGAGGGAGGTTGGGGAAGAGAGAGGGAAAGGAAGGACAGAGGGAGGTATGGGGAAGAGAGAGGGAAAGGAAGGACAGAGGGAGGTAGGGGAAGAGAGAGGGAAAGGGGGATGGAGGGAGGTAGGGGAAGAGAGAGGGAAAGGACGGACAGGAGGGAGGGTAGGGGAAGAGAGGAGGGAAGGAAGGACAGAGGAGGTAGGGGAAGAGAGAGGGAAAGGAAGGACAGAGGGAGGTTGGGGAAGAGAGAGGGAAAGGAAGGACAGAGGGAGGTAGGGGAAGAGAGAGGGAAAGGAAGGACAGAGGGAGGTAGGGGAAGAGAGAGGGAAAGGGGGGACGGAGGGAGGTAGGGGAAGAGAGAGGGAAAGGAAGGACAGAGGGAGGTAGGGGAAGAGAGAGGGAAAGGAAGGACAGAGGGAGGTAGGGGAAGAGAGAGGGAAAGGAAGGACAGAGGGAGGTAGGGGAAGAGAGGAGGGGAAAGGAAGGACAGAGGGAGGTAGGGGAAGAGAGAGGGAAAGGAAGGACAGAGGGAGGTAGGGGAAGAGAGAGGGAAAGGAAGGACAGAGGGAGGTAGGGGAAGAGAGAGGGAAAGGAAGGACAGAGGAGGTAGGGGAAGAGAGAGGGAAAGGAAGGACAGAGGGAGGTAGGGGAAGAGAAGAGAGGGAAAGGAAGGACAGAGGGAGGTAGGGGAAGAGAGAGGGAAAGGAAGGTACAGAGGGAGGTAGGGGAAGAGAGAGGGAAAGGAAGGGACAGAGGGAGGTAGGGGAAGAGAGAGGGAAGGAAGGACAGAGGGAGGTAGGGGAAGAGAGAGGGAAAGGAAGGACAGAGGGAGGTAGGGGAAGAGAGAGGGAAAGGAAGGACAGAGGGAGGTAGGGGAAGAGAGAGGGAAAGGAAGGCAGAGGGAGGTAGGGGAAGAGAGAGGGAAAGGAAGGACAGAGGGAGGTAGGGGAAGAGAGAGGGAAAGGTAAGGACAGAGGGAGGTAGGGGAAGAGAGAAGGGGAAAAGGAAGGACAGAGGGCGGTAGGGGAAGAGAGAGGGGAAAGAGGAAGGACAGAGGGAGGGTAGGGGGAAGAGAGAGGGAAAGAAGGACAGAGGGAGGTAGGGGAAGAGAGAGGGAAAGGGGGGATGGAGGGAGGTAGGGGAAGAGAGAGGGAAAGGAAGGACAGAGGGAGGTAGGGGAAGAGAGAGGGAAAGGAAGGACAGAGGGAGGTAGGGGAAGAGAGAGGGAAAGGAAGGACAGAGGGAGGTAGGGGAAGAGAGAGGGAAGGAAGGACAGAGGGAGGTAGGGGAAGAGAGGGAAAGGAAGGACAGAGGGAGGTAGGGGAAGAGAGAGGGAAAGGGGGGACAGAGGGAGGTAGGGGAAGAGAGAGGGAAAGGAAGGACGGAGGGAGGGAGGGAAGAGAGAGGGAAAGGAAGGACAGAGGGAGGGGGGAAGAGAGAGGGAAAGGAAGGACAGAGGGAGGTAGGGGAAGAGAGAGGGAAAGGAAGGACAGAGGGAGGTAGGGGAAGAGAGAGGGAAAGGAAGGACAGAGGGAGGTAGGGGAAGAGAGAGGGAAAGGAAGGACAGAGGGAGGTAGGGGAAGAGAGAGGGAAAGGAAGGACAGAGGGAGGTAGGGGAAGAGAGAGGGAAAGGAAGGACCGAGGGAGGTAGGGGAAGAGAGAGGGGAAAGGAAGGACAGAGGGAGGTAGGGGAAGAGAGAGGGAAAGGAAGGACAGAGGGAGGTAGGGGAAGAGAGAGGGAAAGGAAGGGACAGAGGAGGGTAGGGGAAGAGAGAGGGAAAGAAGGACAGAGGGAGGTAGGGGAAGAGAGAGGAAAGGAAGGACAGAGGGAGGTAGGGGAAAGAGAGAGGGAAAGGAAGGACAGAGGGAGGTAGGGGAAGAGAGAGGGAAAGGAAGGAAGGGGGAGGGGAGGGGAAGAGAGAGGGAAAGGAAGGGAAGAGGGAGGTAGGGGAAGAGAGAGGGAAAGGAAGGACAGAGGGAGGTAGGGGAAGAGAGAGGGAAAGGAAGGACAGAGGGAGGTAGGGGAAGAGAGAGGAAAGGAAGGACAGAGGGAGGTAGGGGAAGAGAGAGGGAAAGGAAGGACAGAGGGATTTCGGGGACAGAGGGAGGTTGGGGAAGAGAGAGGGAAAGGAAGGGACAGAGGGACGGTAGGGGAAGAGAGAGGGAAAGGGGGACAGAGGGAGGGAGGGGAAGAGAGAGGGGAAAGGAAGGACAGAGGGAGGTAGGGGAAGAGAGAGGGAAAGGAAGGACAGAGGGAGGTAGGGGAAGAGAGAGGGAAAGGAAGGACAGAGGGAGGGAGGGGAAGAGAGAGGGAAAGGAAGGACAGAGGGAGGTAGGGGAAGAGAGAGGGGGGTTGGAGGTAGGAGGAGGTGTCTGTGAAGAGAGAGGGGTATGGAGGGATGGAGGGAGGAGGAGGTGTCTGAAGAGAGAGGGGGATAAACTTAAAAGGTGTAAGTTTGCTAAGGGCAGAGATAGGGGGATGGAGGGAGGGAGTGAGGAGGAGGGGAAGAGGGATGTAAGGCAGGAGTTATCAATGGTGGAGTACGTATGACACAACTAAAGGAGCAGGGCTGAGTTGTGACTGTCGACATTGATGACCTCAGCCGGGAAAAGTGCTCTAACGCGACGTGTAACTGTGTAGCCAGCGAGCGCCATGGCGAGACGATAACATGATCTCAGGGCATGCACGGCAACAGCCCCGTAAACACTCTGTTGCACTGTGACCTCTGACCTCTGAGTTACCTGACCTGGAACACTGAAACACCTGCTTAGTCAGTGCTCTAGGTCTGTGTGATCCACCTCACTGTACTGATACAGGATGCTGTATATAGTAGAGGACCACTATCAGTATTAGTAGCAGTCAGTGTCCTGGGAGTAGAGTGTGACCACTGGGAGGAAGGAGAGGTCAGTAGCGACAAATCTGCTAGTATACACTGAGAGAGGTGTGCACTGTATAATACATCAACAGCACCATACAGATACAGATGCCAGAATGCTGCACTCACCTCTCTCACTGGAGGACGGACATATCAGGACTGTTACTTACGTATACTGTTCATAGATAGCAAACTAGGGCTGGGCGATATAAAAATCATATCATGCTATTTTTCTAAATTTTGACAGTATTTTATTAGAGGTCGACCAATTATGATTTTCAACGCCGATAACCGATTATTGTAGGACAAAAAGGCCGATACCGATTAATCTGCCGATTTTAAATATATATTTGTAGTAATGACAATTACAACAGTACTGAATGAACAATGAACACTTTATTTTAACTTAATATAATACATAAATAAAATCAATTTATTCTCAAATAAATTATGAAAACATGTTCAGTTTGGTTTACATAATGCAAAAACACAGTGTTGGAGAAGAAAGTAAAGGTGTGCCATGTAAAAAGCTAACGTTTAAGGTTCCTTGCTCAGAACATGAGAACATATGAAAGCTGGTGGTTCCTTTTAACATGAGTCTTCAATATTCCCAGTTAAGAAGTTTTAAGTTGTAGTTATTATAGGAATTATGATGCGTTGAACTATTTCTCTCTATACCATTTGGTTTTGACTATTGGATGTTCTTATAGGAACTTTAGTATTGCCAGCCTAATCTCGGGAGTTCATAGGCTTGAAGTCATAAACAGCGCTTTGCTTCAAGCATTGCTAAGAGCTGCTGGCAAACGCAGTAAAGTGCTGTTTGAATGAATGCTTACGAGCCTGCTGCAGCCTACCACTGCTCAGTCAGACTGCTCTATCAAAAATCAAATCATAGACTAAATTATAATAAACACACAGAAATATGAGCCTTTGGTCATTTATATGGTCAAATCCGGAAACTATCATTTCAAAAACAAAACTTTTATTCTTTCAGTGAAATACGAACCGTTCCGTATTTCATCGAACGGTTGCAACCCTAAGTCTAATATTGCTGTTACATTGCACAACCTTCAATGTTATGTCATAATTATGTAAAATTCTGGCAAATTAATTACGGTCTTTGTTAGGAAGAAATGGACTTCACACAGTTCGCAACGAGCCAGGCGGCCAAAACTGCTGCATATACCCTGACTCTGCTTGCACAGAACGCAAGAGAAGTGACACATTTCCCTAGTTAATATTGCCTGCTAACATGCATTCTTTTAACTACATATGCAGATTTAAAAACATATACTTCTGTGTATTGATTTTAACTTCTCTGGGCTAGGTGGGACGTGACCGTCTCACACTATTCAACAGCCAAGTGAAATAGCATGGCGCGAAATACAAAACAGCAAAAATCTCATAATTTCATTTTTCTCAAAAAATCAACTATTTTACACCATTTTAAAGATAAGACTCTCGTTAATCTAACGACATTGTCCGATTTCAAAAAGGCTTTACGGCGAAAGCATAAAATTAGAATATGTTAGGACGTAAACTTCACAAGAGAAAACCACACAGCCATTTTCCAAGCAAGGACATGCAGCATAAAAACCAAAAGTACAGCTAAAATATTCACTAGCCTTTGATGATCTTCATCAGATGGCACTCATAGGACTTCATGTTCTACAATTACATGTATGTTTTGCTCGATAAAGTTCGTATTTATATCCAAAAACAGCATTTTACATTGGCGCGTGATGTTCAGAAAATGTATTCCCACCAAAACCCCCGGGGGAATGTGCACATCAATTTACAAAAATACTCATCCATAAACGTTGATCAAATTTTCAACAGTTATTGAAATAATAATTAGATACCTACTCCTTGACGCAACCGCTTTGTCAGATTTCAAAATAACTTTACAGAGAAAGCACTGGTTCAATATTCTGAGTACCTAACTCAGCCATCGAAGCAAGCTATACAGCTACCCACCAAGTTCTGGCATCAACAAAACTCTGAATTAGTATTATAAATATTCTCTTACCTTTGCTGATCTTCGTCAGAATGCACTCCGAGGACGCCTACTTCCACAAGAAATGTTAGTTTTGCTCGAAATACTCCATATTTATGTCCAAATACCTCCGTTTGTTCGTGCGTTCAGATCCACTATCTAAAAGCATAACGCGCGAGCGCAGTACCAGAGATGAAAAGTCTAAATGTTCCATTACCGGTCGTAGAAACATGTCAAACGTTGTTTACAATCAATCCTTAGGGTATTTTTAACATAAAACGTCGATAATATTCCAACCGGACAATAGCGTATTCATTACAGAAGAAAAAGAAGGAGGGGCGCACTCGTGGGATCGCACATCACCAAGTCATTTGTCCTAGGCAGTCCACTCATTGACTGAGCTACTATTCTCTGAGCTACTAATACTCTGGGCCCGAGTATTAGGCAGTTTACTCTGGGCACGCTTTTCATCCGAAATCAAAAATACTGCCCCCTATACCCTAAAAAGTTAAGGAAGGCATTGATGTTTATGGTTAGGTACATTTGTGCAACGATTGTTTTTTTTTCGCGAATGTGCTTTGTTAAATCATCACCCGTTTTACAAAATTGAAGTAGGCTATGATTCGATGATAAATTAACAGGCACCACTTTGATTATATGCAACACAGGACAAGCTAGTTAATCTAGTAATATCATCAACCATGTGTAGTTAATTAGTGTATGTGAAGATTGATGTTTTTTATAAGATAAGTTTAATGCTAGCTAGCAATTTACCTTTTTGATGCATCACTCGCGTTACAGTTGGTCAGCCTGCCACGTAGTCTCCTCGTGGATTGCAATGTAATCGACCATAATCGGTGTCCAAAAAGGCTGATTACCGATTGTTATGAAATCAGCCATGCCGATTAATCAGTCGACCTCTATATTTTATGTTTTTGATTAATAAAATTTCTAAATTTGCTTTATGAATAGTGCGTGACCCTAGGGTGGCAACACATATATTCTAAATTTCAATGGGTCTTTCTCCATTTGGATTGTTTGATACTGTTGAAAACTTCAACCTAAATAATTTCCTGCATTTCCATCAATTTCTGCGTTCCTGCACTCATTTGAGATCATTTCCACACTGCCACGATATGGGCAAAAATTCTAGGCTATTTTTAACCAAATGTTGCAATTGTGATTTAGATCAAACACCTGGGTGAACTTTTGGAATCATGGAAATAGAATGTTTATTATAATTCTATAGTTACAATATAAATAACAGTGGGCACTTTGAATACAGTGTTGTTTGACATGACAACAAATGAAAATGCCATGGATGAGTTATTGTGACAGGTTAGGAAACAAAGTGATGTTCAGTGTTTCCTAGGGGACCCTATAATCTTTGGCTACATTCAATCTTTATTCATATAGCCAACATATTCATGCTTCGCCTATTTCTCTTTGATTTAGAAGATACTGCTGCACAAACAACATGCTGATTTAAGCCTCCACCAGCACTGGTATCAGGCTGTATTAGCTAGCTACGTTTGCTCTGACTCACTACTTTTATTAGCTAGTTAGCAAGCCAGCTAACTAGCGATTAGCATTAGTGGCTAACACGATTTAGCTTAACTTGCTAAGAAAACACAAACTAGCTGTTTGCAGATGTAAGAAACACAAACTAATATTGTAATTATAGAACGCTTGTGGATTTATATTTAGATCAAAGTGGAAACAACATCGTTGTCATCAACATTGACCATGTAGACTGAACTCAAGTATCTCGTGGTCAAGTAACGACAAATGTGCTCTTTGAATGACGGGGTGGGACTAGGTCTGTGTGGAAAGCAGCATGGAGAGAGAGCAGAGGGATGACTCAAGTAGCGGAGTAAAGTATAAAAATGGATGTTACACACGGCGTATCACATTTAACAAACCAAACATTCAAATACCGTTATAGAAGGTAAAGTAAAAACCCAAACCGGTCCGTGGATAAATACGGTATATAGTAAAATACGGTATACCGCCCAGCCCTAATAGCAACAACTAAATAGCATTAACTTAATTAAAAACAAAATGTGCACCCTTTGGGTTGGGAAATGCTGCTTTAGCCTGTACTATATGCATACAGTTCCCCGGTGCCTTATGGGAAAGAAAGACAGAATGGGAGCAAGAAACCAGGGCAGCTTTGATTTTGATGAAGAGCCTTCTGGAACTTCTCTCTTCTTTCCCATCCCTCTCTGTTTCTTTCTCAGTCTCCTTCATACTCTGTCTGTCTGATTCTCTCTATTTCTTTACTATCTCTCTCTCTATCTCTCTCCTTCTGTTCTTATCTCTCTTTCCTCGCCCACTCTCTCTCTCTCTCTCCCCTTAATAATGAAGAGTGAGATATGTCTGTGTATGTAATTTCGTTCATAAATCCTATGTCTAATATAGAGCGGCAGACTTCAGTGACTGACTCAAGGATTGGTCCGGGCATTATCCTGTATTAAACAACACTAATACCATTCCTGGAGAAGGAGAGAATATATGGAGGACAGATACTATGAAGTTAAATATATTCTCCATCATTCTCCCAACTGACGTGGAGTCCAGGGTCACATCAAAGGGGAGCACAGTGTGTACACACACGAAGCATCTTGCATGGGAACGCAGCTCTTTGCCTGTTTTCATCCCCCGCCAACATAGTATGTATGTGTGCTTGTGGTGTCGTTTCTTTGTGTGTGTGTTTTCTTTCAGAGCTTCATATCAAATCAAATGTTATTTGTCACATGAGCCAAATACAGTGAAATGCTAGACCTTACAGTGAAATGCTTTAAGAAGTTTTAAGAAAAAAAAAAATAATAATTTTA
>NW_021823431.1:0-20000 GCF_901001165.1 Salmo trutta
TGGAGATGGAGGGAGGGAGGGAGGGAGAGGGGGAGCAATGAGAACGGTGAGGGAGGGAGGGAGGGAGGGAGAGGAAAGGGGGAGCAATGAGAACGGTGAGGGAGGGAGAGGAGAGGGAGGGAGGGATGGATAGGCAGGGAGGGAGGGAGGGAGGGAGGGAGGGGGAGCAATGAGAACAGGGAGGGAGGGAGGGAGGGAGAGAGGGAGGGGGAGCAATGAGAACAGGGAGGGAGGGAGGGAGGGAGGGAGGGATGGAGGAGGGAGGGAGGGATGGATGGATAGGGAGGGAGGGAGGGAGGGGGAGCAATGAGAACAGGGAGGGAGGGAGGGAGGGAGGGAGAGGGGGAGCAATGAGAACGGTGAGGGAGGGAGGGAGGGAGGGAGGGCATCCGATTAATCACTTCAATAGTATACTCTAGTCAGAATCCATTGCCAATCACTGAGACATAGTCACACCATTTAATATCAGATGTGAATGTGAGTCATGTCACTTAGGTCACCTACAGTATATATCAGTCCTGTTGTTTCCCGTTGTCTCTCTGTGCAGGTCCGTGGACCCAGAGTGTTAAGGAGGTGGATGTGAACGAACAGTGCAGCAAAATCCTCAACAGCAAACGCTTCATGCTAGACATGCTCTACTCCCAGAACAAGGAGCCCTGCGAGGAGGAGGAGGACGAGGATGAGGAGGAGGAGAGGGGGAAGGAAAAAGGAGTAAGGGGAAAGGCCAATCAGGAAGCCGTCCAACCTTCTGACGAGGGAGAGGAGAGCACGCGGAAAACCGACTTCCCGGAAAAAAAAGAATCTCACTCCAACGTCAGAGTGTTCGCTGAACGTTTCGGAGATCTAGTAAAAGGACTAGGCTCGCCTCCCATCCCCCTCAGTAGCCCCTCTCACGAGGCCGTCGTTGTAGAACAAGAGAAGGCCCCTCCGCCTCCCCCTAAGAAGGAGTCAGATACCATCTGGGACCAGCTCCTGGCCAGTCCAAGGGAGCTGCGCATCGGCGACATCGACTTCACAGACCTGAAAGAAGAAGACGATAAAAACATTCTGGATGCCGGTCTGATGGGAGGTTCAGACTCTCTTTGTCCCCTCCTCCCCCACCCCTTAACCCTTACCTCCCTTACTGCCCCCCACCACCCCCAATGCCAGGGATGAGAGGCATGCCGCCTCCGCCCCCCTTCTGCTCCGCGGCCCCAGCACCTCCAACTCCTTCAGAACCGGTCCAGAAGAGTAGGAAGACGATCAGGTTGTTCTGGAACGAGGTGGGTATTTGTACTCTTGCTGTTTTACAGAGACCAGTGTCCTCAAAGGAGTTGAACATGGAGAAGTATTTAAATTGAACCTATTTGTTGAATCAACAAATAAAAAAGTCTCCTTTCAATCCTTCTTTTATTTGGGGTTCAAGTCGACAAAACATTATGAACACCTGCTCTTTACACTGAATATACAAAACATTATGAACACCTGCTCTTTACACTGAGTCGACAAAACATTATGAACACCTGCTCTTTGTGTTTCTTTGTGTTCCAGGTCTTAATCTATTGGTTGTGTTCCAGGTCATTAATCTATTGGTTGTGGTTGTGTTCCAGGTCATTAATCTATTGGTTGTTGTTGTGTTCCAGGTCATTAATCTATTGGTTGTTGTTGTGTTCCAGGTCATTAATCTATTGGTTGTTGTTGGGTTCCAGGTCATTAATCTATTGGTTGTTGTTGTGTTCCAGGTCATTAATCTATTGGTTGTGTTCCAGGTCATTAATCTATTGGTTGTTGTTGTGTTCCAGGTCATTCATCTATTGGTTGTTGTTGTGTTCCAGGTCATTAATCTATTGGTTGTGGTTGGGTTCCAGGTCATTAATCTATTGGTTGTGTTCCAGGTCATTAATCTATTGGTTGTGTTCCAGGTCATTAATCTATTGGTTGTGTTCCAGGTCATGAATCTATTGGTTGTGTTCCAGGTCATTAATCTATTGGTTGTGGTTGTGTTCCAGGTCATTAATCTATTGGTTGTGGTTGTGTTCCAGGTCATTAATATATTGGTTGTGGTTGTGTTCCAGGTCATTAATCTATTGGTTGTTGTTGTGTTCCAGGTCATTAATCCATTGGTTGTGATTGTGTTCCGGGTCATTAATCTATTGGTTGTGGTTGTGTTCCAGGTCATTAATCTAGTGGTTGTGGTTGTGTTCCAGGTCATTAATCTATTGGTTGTCTTCCAGGTCAATAATCTAGTGGTTGTTGTTGTGTTCCAGGTTATTAATCTATTGGTTGTCGTTGTGTTCCAGGTCATTAATCTATTGGTTGTGTTCCAGGTCATTAATCTATTGGTTGTGTTCCAGGTCATTAATCTAGTGGTTGTGGTTGTGTTCCAGGTCATTAATCTAGTGGTTGTGTTCCAGGTCATTAATCTATTGGTTGTTATTGTGTTCCAGGTCATTAATCTATTGGTTGTTATTGTGTTCCAGGTCATTAATCTGTTGGTTGTTGCTGTGTTCCAGGTCATTAATCTATTGGTTGTGGTTGTGTTCCATGTCATTAATCTATTGGTTGTGGTTGTGTTCCAGGTCATTAATCTATTGGTTGTGTTCCAGGTCATTAATCTAGTGGTTGTTGTTGTGTTCCAGGTCATTAATCTATTGGTTGTGTTCCAGGTCATTAATCTAGTGGTTGTTGCTGTGTTCCAGGTCTTTAATCTATTGGTTGTGTTTATAAGAATATTTGGAAGATAAATACACAACGCAGAGACAGAAGACTAAAAGTCAATAGAATACTAACGATCAATGGAAATTTGTTTTGTGTTCTAGGTCATTAATCTATTGGTTGTTGTTGGGTTCCAGGTCATTAATCTATTGGTTGTTGTTGGGTTCCAGGTCATTAATCTATTGGTTGTGTTCCAGGTCATTAATCTATTGGTTGTTGCTGTGTTCCAGGTCATTAATCTATTGGTTGTGGTTGTGTTCCAGGTCATTCATTAATTGGTTGTGGTTGTGTTCCAGGTGCGTCCGTCAGACTACCAGTACATTAGCAGCAGGAGCAGTGGAGACTCTCTGTGGTTTAAACTAGAGCCGGTCAAGATAGACACGTCCAAACTAGAACACCTCTTCCAGACCAAGTCCAAGGAGATACCTGTCACCAAGGTAACCACACACACATGCGTGCACACACACACACACACATTGTCCAATAAAAAATAAAAAAAAATAATAATAATACAACCTAACAAATATATTAGACATCAAAACATCAAGACTGAACCGATCACAGCCAAGGTAAATGAGAATCCAAGTATCCCTTTAACCTCTCTAGGGTATGTGGGACGAAATCGTCCCACCTACGTAACAGCCACTGAAATCCAGTGGCGCGATTTTTGAATCGTTACAAATACTATTACTTCAATTTCTCAAACATATGACTATTTTACAGCTATTTAAAGACAAGAATCTCGTTAATCTAACCCCACTGTCCGATTTCAAAAAGGCTTTACAACGAAAGCAAAACATTAGATTATGTCAGCAGAGTGCCCAGCCAGAAAAAATCAGACACCCATTTTTCAAGCTAGCATATCATGTCACATAAACCCAAACCACAGCTAAATGCAGCACTAACCTTTGATGATCTTCATCAGATGACACACCTAGGACATTGTGTTATACAATACATGCATGTCTGTTCAATCAAGTTCATATTTATATCAAAAACCAGCTTTTTACATTAGCATGTGACGTTCAGAAAAAGCATAACCCCCGCAAACTTCCGGGGAATTTACTAACAGTTTGCTAAATTACTCACGATAAACGTTCACAAAAAGCATAACAATTATTTTAAGAATTATAGATACATTACTCCTCTATGCACTCGATATGTCCGATTTTAAAATAGCTTTTCGGATGAAGCACATTTTGCAATAATCTAAGTACATAGCCCGGCATTACAGGGCTAGCTATTTAGATACCCACCCAGGTCAGCCTCCACCAAAATCACATTTCCTATAAGAAAAATGTTCTTACCTTGCTTGTTCTTCATCAGAATACACTGCCAGGACTTCTACTTCAATAACAAATGTTGGTTTGGTCCCAAATAATCCATCGTTATATCCAAACAGCGACGCTTTGTTCGTGAGTTCTAGACACTATCAGAATGCTTCTTCACGGTCCCGCGCATGGCGCATTGGCGTGTCAAAATGTCTAAATATTCCATTACCGTACTTCGAAGCATGTCAACCGCTGTTTAAAACCAATTTTTATGCCATTTATCTCGTAGATAAGTGATAATATTCCGACCGGGAGTATGCATTGAGCCTAAACAGCCGAATAAAATTTCTCCTCAGGAGCGACTCGTGCACGCGCCTCATTCAAAGGTCCTCTGAGTCGACACTTACAAAGGTGATAATGTGTTTCAGCCTGAGGCTCCCTCGTAAACCTTCAGTTATTTCCCGGGCTCTGAGAGCCTATTGGAGCCCTGGGAATTGTCACGTTACAGCTAAGATCCTTACTTTTCAATAAAAAGATGCAAGACGCACGACTCCTTGTCAGACAGGGTACTTCCTGCTTGAAACCTTGTCAGGTTTTTGCCTGCCATAGGAGTTCTGTTATACTCACAGACACCATTCAAACAGTTTTAGAAAATTCAGAGTGTTTTCTATCCAAACCTGAACAATAATATGCATATTCTAGCTTCTGAGTTGGTGTAGGAGGCAGTTAAAAATGGGAACATGTTTTTTCCAAAATTCTCAATGCTGCCCCCTAGCCCGTAGAGGTTAAGAGACCTAACTTCCTATATAATAGGTAAGGTCTGGATAAGAGAGGCTGAACGTTAACCTCTGCCACTTTGAACTGTAGACGCCTCTCAAAAAAAAACACAACTGTTATTAAATCTGCTACCATTCACACACACACACACACACACACACACACACACACAGAACTGATCCTCGTTGGAGAGCACCTCGGTATCCAACACTTCACTTGTATGTCTGTCAGGGGGATTGTTGTTGGAAATGTCTCTCACCACACCTGAAACATTCTCCTCTTGTGATATAGTAAAGGTCTCATGAAGGTAAACGTTACTAAAGGTAATGTATTCTTATTTGAGAGACAGTAACGGGCAATTCCCCACGATGACGGAATGACGGACAAGACTCAGATTTAATCACTTTTTAAAATGGATGCCAAACAAAAAACCCATTGATTTCAAAGAATTAGCAAACCGTACAACCCTATGTACAAGTACTACTCTTAACGATTTACACTGAACATTTTACAAAGACACATTTACTGGAGGAACTATGCAGATGCCAAGTATGGTAACAGAATTTCGGTCAAAATCTTCCTCCGTGTTTTTAATGTGACCACGTTTTCCAAAAAACTTTGACACAGACATTGTATAAACATCAAAAACATTTTGACCAATCACATCTGTGATTGGTTGAAATGAAGAATGTCCGTGTACGTTAAAATCACGTTTCAACTGCTGTTCAACGTCCACGGAAGTCCGGTGTTGGTCGAAGCGCCGTGGTTGAGGATGCTGGTTACAGTAGATGGAAAAGAGAGGGGACTCATGGGTAGGTGTCAGTAAGAGCTGGGACAGGTGGCATGAAATGGAGAGAGAGCGAAAAGAGAAAGGGAGAGAGGGAGAGAGAGAGAGAGAGAGGGGGAGGGAGTGAGAGAGAGGGGGAGGGAGTGAGAGAGAGGGGGAGGGAGAGAGAGAGGGGGAGGAAGAGAGAGAGGGGGAGGGGGAGGGAGAGAGAGAGAGAGAGAGGGAAGTGCAGCTTTTTCACACTCTGGGTTTGACCACCAGACTACAGAAAGAGAAAGATAACAGCTGTGAGCTGAACATAACAGTATGTCAGTGGAAGGGAGGACAGTAACAGGAGACACTATGAGCTGAACATAACAGTATGTCAGTGGAAGGAGGACAGTAACAGGAGACACTATGAGCTGAACATAACAGTATGTCAGTGGAAGGGAGGACAGTAACAGGAGACACTATGAGCTGAACATAACAGTATGTCAGTGGAAGGGAGGACAGTAACAGGAGACACTATGAGCTGAACATAACAGTATGTCAGTGGAAGAGAGGACAGTAACAGGAGACACTATGAGCTGAACGTAACAGTATGTCAGTGGAAGGGAGGACAGTAACAGGAGACACTATGAGCTGAACATAACAGTATGTCAGTGGAAGGGAGGACAGTAACAGGAGACACTATGAGCTGAACATAACAGCCAGTGGAAGAGAGGACAGTAACAGGAGACACTATGAGCTGAACATAACAGTATGTCAGTGGAAGGAGGACAGTAACAGGAGACACTATGAGCTGAACATAACAGTATGTCAGTGGAAGGGAGGACAGTAACAGGAGACACTATGAGCTGAACATAACAGTATGTCAGTGGAAGAGAGGACAGTAACAGGAGACACTATGAGCTGAACATAACAGTATGTCAGTGGAAGGAGGACAGTAACAGGAGACACTATGAGCTGAACATAACAGTATGTCAGTGGAAGAGAGGACAGTAACAGGAGACACTATGAGCTGAACATAACAGTATGTCAGTGGAAGGAGGACAGTAACAGGAGACACTATGAGCTGAACATAACAGTATGTCAGTGGAAGGGAGGACAGTAACAGGAGACACTATGAGCTGAACATAACAGTATGTCAGTGGAAGAGAGGACAGTAACAGGAGACACTATGAGCTGAACATAACAGTATGTCAGTGGAAGAGAGGACAGTAACAGGAGACACTATGAGCTGAACATAACAGTATGTCAGTGGAAGGAGGACAGTAACAGGAGACACTATGAGCTGAACATAACAGTATGTCAGTGGAAGGGAGGACAGTAACAGGAGACACTATGAGCTGAACATAACAGTATGTCAGTGGAAGGGAGGACAGTAACAGGAGACACTATGAGCTGAACATAACAGTATGTCAGTGGAAGGGAGGACAGTAACAGGAGACACTATGAGCTGAACATAACAGTATGTCAGTGGAAGGAGGACAGTAACAGGAGACACTATGAGCTGAACATAACAGTATGTCAGTGGAAGGGAGGACAGTAACAGGAGACACTATGAGCTGAACGTAACAGTATGTCAGTGGAAGAGAGGACAGTAACAGGAGACACTATGAGCTGAACATAACAGTATGTCAGTGGAAGAGAGGACAGTAACAGGAGACACTATGAGCTGAACATAACAGTATGTCAGTGGAAGGGAGGACAGTAACAGGAGACACTATGAGCTGAACATAACAGTATGTCAGTGGAAGAGAGGACAGTAACAGGAGACACTATGAGCTGAACATAACAGTATGTCAGTGGAAGAGAGGACAGTAACAGGAGACACTATGAGCTGAACATAACAGTATGTCAGTGGAAGGGAGGACAGTAACAGGAGACACTATGTATATATATAACTAACTGTATATATATCTTCTTACTATGAGTGAATCATATTGTGAAATTGTGAAATAATAATAATTTCCTTCTGTTGGAAGAGCTGTTTGAAAAGACGTTACCAGGCAGTAAATTAGTTAATAGACCAGTGAGGGAAAATGGTTGTGTGTCTTAAACTTTTAAGTTGATTGTTTCTTAAACTTACAGAAGGCTGAACAAATGTCTCCCAAACTAACTATAAGTATTGATATGAGTTTGGCAGCGGTCTTTACGTCAACATTATTGTGTTTTAATGTATTTCTGATACCTCTTTTCCATGTTTGACCAGAAATCAAAGCCTTTAATTATTCCTGAACGATATAGACTCTTACCAGGCTGTTATAACTGTTGGATGTGACCAGGCTGTTATAACTGTTGGATGTGACCAGGCTGTTATAACTGTTGGATGATGACCAGGCTGTTATAACTGTTGGATGTGACCAGGCTGTTATAACTGTTGGATGATGACCAGGCTGTTATAACTGTTGGATGATGACCAGGCTGTTATAACTGTTGGATGATGACCAGGCTGTTATAACTGTTGGATGTGACCAGGCTGTTATAACTGTTGGTTGATGACCAGGCTGTTATAACTGTTTGTTGATGACCAGGCTGTTATAACTGTTGGTTGATGATCAGGCTGTTATAACTGTTGGTTGATGACCAGGCTGTTATAACTGTTGGTTGTTGACCAGGCTGTTATAACTGTTGGATGTGACCAGGCTGTTATAACTGTTGGATGATGACCAGGCTGTTATAACTGTTGGATGATGACCAGGCTGTTATAACTGTTGGATGATGACCAGGCTGTTATAACTGTTGGTTGATGACCAGGCTGTTATAACTGTTGGATGTGACCAGGCTGTTATAACTGTTGGTTGATGACCAGGCTGTTATAACTGTTGGATGATGACCAGGCTGTTATAACTGTTGGATGATGACCAGGCTGTTATAACTGTTGGATGTGACCAGGCTGTTATAACTGTTGGATGATGACCAGGCTGTTATAACTGTTGGATGATGACCAGGCTGTTATAACTGTTGGATGATGACCAGGCTGTTATAACTGTTGGTTAGTGACCAGGCTGTTATAACTGTTGGATGATGACCAGGTTGTTATAACTGTTGGTTGATGACCAGGCTGTTATAACTGTTGGTTAGTGACCAGGCTGTTATAACTGTTGGATGATGACCAGGCTGTTATAACTGTTGGATGTGACCAGGCTGTTATAACTGTTGGTTGATGACCAGCCTGTTATAACTGTTGGATGATGACCAGCCTGTTATAACTGTTGGTTGATGACCAGGCTGTTGGTTGATGACCAGGCTGTTATAACTGTTGGATGATGACCAGGCTGTTATAACTGTTGGTTGATGACCAGGCTGTTGGTTGATGACCAGGCTGTTATAACTGTTGGTTGATGACCAGGCTGTTATAACTGTTGGTTGATGACCAGCCTGTTATAACTGTTGGTTGATGACCAGGCTGTTATAACTGTTGGATGTGACCAGGCTGTTGGTTGATGACCAGGCTGTTGGTTGATGACCAGGCTGTTATAACTGTTGGTTGATGACCAGGCTGTTATAACTTTTACGACTTCCTTCTGCTAATAAGCGCTAATGGTTTGCAGGTAGCCTATAAGAGTGGGGTGTAGGAGTGAGGTCATGTACACACACACACACACACACACACACACACACACACACACACACACACACACACACACACACACACACACACACACACACACACACACACACACAGCACTGTCATTTTTAGGAACATTTACATGCATACACTCCTACTCTTTCCCCTCCATACCGACCCCCCTGCATCACCACAGATGTAGGGAATTTCAGAGTGCTTACCAGGCTGTAAACAAGTCCACACCGAGAGAGAGAGACAGACAGGCAGACAGACAGGCAGACAGACAGACAGACAGACAGACAGGCAGACAGACAGGCAGACAGACAGACAGACAGACAGACAGACAGACAGACAGACAGACAGACAGGCAGACAGGCAGACAGACAGACAGGCAGACAGACAGGCAGACAGACAGACAGACAGACAGGCAGACAGACAGACATTTTAACATTTTTTTACATTTTAGTAATTTAGCAGACGCTCTTATCCAGAGCGACTTACAGTAGTGAATGCATACATTTCATACAATTTCATACATTTTTTTTTTCTGTACTGGCCCCCCGTGGGAATCGAACCTACAACCCTGGCGTTGCAAACACCATGCTCTACCAACTGAGCTACAGACACAAGAATTCACAAAATGGGACAAACACCAAATTGAGACTCCTCATGCAGAATTCTGCAAAAAATATCCTCTGTGTCCAACGTAGAACACCAAACAATGCATGCAGAGCAGAATTAGGTCGATACCTGCTAATTCAAAAAATCTAGAAAAGAGACATTCAATTCTACAATCACCTTAAAGGAAGCGATTCCCAAACCTTCCATAACAAAGCCATCGCCTACAGAGAGATGAACCTGGAGAAGAGTCCCCTAAGCAAGCTGGTCCTGGGGCTCTGTTCACAAACACAAAACAGACCCCCACAGAGCCCCAGGACAGCAACACAATTAGACCCAACCAAATCATGAGATAACAAAAAGATAATTACTTGACACAATGGAAAGAATTAACAAAGTAGAATGCTATTTGGCCCTAAACAGAGAGTACACAGTGGCAGAATACCTGACCACTTTGACTGACCCAAACTTAAGGAAAGCTTTGACTATGTACAGACTCAGTGAGCATAGCCTTGCTATTGAAAAAGGCCGCCGTAGGCAGACATGGCTCTCAAGAGAAGACAGGCTCTGTGCAACACTGCCCACAAAATGAGGTGGAAACTGAGCTGCACTTCCTAACCTCCTACCAAATGTATGACCATATTAGAGATACATATTTCCCTCAGATTACACAGATCCACAAAGAATTAGAAAACAAACCCGATTTTGCTAAACTTCCATATCTACTGGGTGAAATACCACAGTGTGACATCACAGCAGCAAGATGTGTGACCTGTTGCCACAAGAAAAGGGCAACCAGTGAAGAACAAAGACCATTGTAAATACAACCCATATTTATGTTGATTTATTTTCCCTTTTGTACTTTAACTATTTGCACATCATTACAACACTGTATATAGACATAATATGACATCTGAAATGTCTCTTTTCCTTTGTAATTTGTGAGTGTAAAATTTACTGTTCACTTTTTATAGTTTTTTTCACTTTTGTTTATCCATTTCACTTGCTTAGGCAATGTGAACATATGTTTCCCATGTCAATAAAGTCCCTTGAATTCAATTTTGAGAGAGAGAGAGACAGAGAGAGAGAGACAGAGAGAGAGAGAGAGAGAGAGAGAGAGAGAGAGAGAGAGAGAGAGAGAGAGACACACACAGACACAGACAGAGAATAGACTACGTATATAGAGAATGAGTCTTGCACACTACTTGTATCCAGTCAATCAATCAATCAAGTTGATTTATTGATCCTTCTTACATCAGCAGATGTCACAAAGTGTTTTTACAGTCCATCATGAATAGTCAACTACACTATATGGATATTGTGACCTCTCAGTGACCTGTGTCTGTCTGTCTGTTGTTCCGTCAGATAACAGATTGTGACCTCTCAGTGACCTCTGTCTGTCTGTTGTTCCGTCAGATAACAGATTATGTGACCTCTCAGTGACCTGTGTCTGTCTGTTGTTCCGTCAGATAACAGATTATGTGACCTCTCAGTGACCTCTGTCTGTCTGTTGTTCCGTCAGATAACAGATTATGTGACCTCTCAGTGACCTCTGTCTGTCTGTTGTTCCGTCAGATAACAGATTATGTGACCTCTCAGTGACCTGTGTCTGTCTGTTGTTCCGTCAGATAACAGATTATGTGACCTCTCAGTGACCTCTGTCTGTCTGTTGTTCCGTCAGATAACAGATTATGTGACCTCTCAGTGACCTCTGTCTGTCTGTTGTTCCGTCAGATAACAGATTATGTGACCTCTCAGTGACCTGTGTCTGTCTGTTGTTCCGTCAGATAACAGATTATGTGACCTCTCAGTGACCTGTCTGTCTGTTGTTCCGTCAGATAACAGATTATGTGACCTCTCAGTGACCAGTGACCTCTGTCTGTCTGTTGTTCCGTCAGATAACAGATTATGTGACCTCTCAGTGACCTCTGTCTGTCTGTTGTTCCGTCAGATAACAGATTATGTGACCTCTCAGTGACCTCTGTCTGTCTGTTGTTCCGTCAGATAACAGATTATGTGACCTCTCAGTGACCTGTGTCTGTCCTTCTTTTGTTCCGTCAGAAAACGGCGGCGGACGGTAAACGCCAGGAGGTCATCGTTCTGGACTCCAAGAGAAGTAACGCCATCAACATCGGACTGACCGTCCTGCCTCCTCCTCGCACCATCAAGACCGCCATTCTTAACTTTGATGAGTACGCACTCAACAAGGAGGGCATCGAGGTGAGAGATGATGATGATGATGATGAAGAGGCATCGAGGTATAATACAATTAAAGACCTCAGCTGTTCATAGAGACCATGAGTAGTAGAATCAGGTGTGGGTAAAACTGGGCATGAACAGAAAAGGCTGCATAAATCTGCAGCTTGTCAAGAGAAATTGTTGCCATCCCTGAATTGTATTTATGAAGTTTATTCTATCTGAATGTACATTTTATATCACCTTTCGGTGTAAAAAAAACTAAAACAATGTTTTAAGTGAAAATAAGCATTGGTCTGACGCTGAAAAAATAAATGCAATTCACATGAGCTCAACAACGCCTACTCCACCCATGCTCTACCAAGGTTTTCCAGCACACATCTTCAACCTACTACAGTAGCCATGTTGGCATTGTACTTCAGACTATGTTTAGGCAGGATGCTTAGGATTCAAACCTTCTCAAACAGCCTAAAACAGCCTGTAAAACCTTGGTAGAGCATGGGTGGAATAGGCATTGTGGTGCTCATGTGAATTTCCTTTATTTTTCAGCTTCAGACCAATGCCTACTTCTGACTTAAAATGTTGTTTCTGGTTTTTACACCGAAAGGTGATATAAAATATACATTCAGATAGAGTAAATTTTGTAAATAGAATTCAGGGATGGCAACAATTGCTCTTGACAAGCTGCAGGTTTATGCAGCCTTTTCTGTTCATGCCCAGTTCTACCCACACCTGATTCTACTACTCATGGTCTCTATGAACAGCTGAGGTCTCTATGAACAGCTGAGGTCTCTATGAACAGCTGACGTCTCTATGAACAGCTGAGGTCTCTATGAACAGCTGAGGTCTCTATGAACAGCTGAGGACTCTATGAACAGCTGAGGTCTCTATGAACAGCTGAGGTCTCTATGAACAGCTGAGGTCTCTATGAACAGCTGAGGTCTCTATGAACAGCTGAGGTCTCTATGAACAGCTGAGGCCTCTATGAACAGCTGAGGTCTCTATGAACAGCTGAGGTCTCTATGAACAGCTGAGGTCTCTATGAACAGCTGATGTCTCTATGAACAGCTGAGGTCTCTATGAACAGCTGAGGACTCTATGAACAGCTGAGGACTCTATGAACAGCTGAGGTCTCTATGAACAGCTGAGGACTCTATGAACAGCTGAGGTCTCTATGAACAGCTGAGGACTCTATGAACAGCTGAGGTCTCTATGAACAGCTGAGGTCTCTATGAACAGCTGAGGACTCTATGAACAGCTGAGGACTCTATGAACAGCTGAGGACTCTATGAACAGCTGAGGTCTCTATGAACAGCTGAGGACTCTATGAACAGCTGAGGTCTCTATGAACAGCTGAGGTCTCTATGAACAGCTGAGGACTCTATGAACAGCTGAGGTCTCTATGAACAGCTGAGGACTCTATGAACAGCTGAGGACTCTATGAACAGCTGAGGTCTCTATGAACAGCTGAGGTCTCTATGAACAGCTGAGGTCTCTATGAACAGCTGAGGACTCTATGAACAGCTGAGGACTCTATCAACAGCTGAGGTCTCTATGAACAGCTGAGGTCTCTATGAACAGCTGAGGTCTCTATAAACAGCTGAGTAGTAGAATCAGGTGTCGTAACACTGGACTTGAACAGAAAAGTCTGCATAACGCTGTGGATCGTCAAGAGCAATTTTTATAACTCCTGATACAACACTGTAACAAAATGACAAACTGCAGAGAAAGACCTGTACAATACAGTCATTAGATGCATAACAAAAATAGACATATTTACAAATCTGAAATTGGATAGGTGTTCTAAAAACCTAGAATACAAAACTTCAGCTACAATTGTCCTAAGTAATTCTGTACACAACTTTCTAACTGCAGTAAAAGAGCACACGTTTTCATTTATAAATATGAAGACAGGTGGGAGTACTCCCAGATGTGGAACAGAACATAAATGTGAAGTATTGATAGAGTGTAGTACCATGTGTACGGCGTGCATTTTGAATTGACATAAGTCGTTTATCAGCTTGCATTTCTTCGTGACAGGCGCATGACCACAATCCACCACTCTCACGGATGAGGGCAACGACCTCTTTCTTCCTTGAGAGTCTGAGAGCTTGTCTCTCCTCTGTTCTTGCAAGACAAACGTAGTAGTACACACCACCACGCTCACTGCCATTTGCCTGCCGCTCGACGAACCCAAAAAGGATCTTTTAAGATCCACCTAGTATTTGCAAATAATTGACAATTGTCAAAAATGTACATTCTGAGAAGCAAAACCAGGACCTTCAGTTAACGGTTACACTACAATCCTTGTTATAAACACATTAACTTGACACGATTTAAATGGACAGTCAAAGGGACAACAGGAAGTTTTCATTGTGCAATGTTGTTTGATGTTGTCACGGCTGTTCGAAGGAGCGGACCAAGATGCAGCGTGTTCGTAGTTCCACATATTTATTAGACGTGAAACTGAATGCAATAAATAAATAACTTTAAAACACAAAAACACAAAAAACGTGACGCAGAGAGGAAAACACACTACTCAAAAGATAATAACCCACAAACAACAATGAGAAAACCCCTACTTAAATATGATCTCTAATCAGAGGCAATGAGGATCAGCTGCCTCCAATTAGAGATCAACCCCAAACAATCCCAACATAGAATTAGAAAAACTAGAATTTAAACATAGAAATAGAAAACATAAAATAACTCAAAACACCCCCCTGTCACGCCCTGCCCTACTCTACTATAGAAAATGACATCTTACTAGGGTCGGGACGTGACAGATGTTAATTTCACTCGGTAATGATTAAACGTTTGTTTCTCATGTTCGGTTAAAAATAAAATAGTCCAAAACAGTTAATGTGTTGATAAAACAGTCTAATTTATACAATTAGGTTACTTATTCAAAGTGCTGCTTACGCTATGTAGATGGCAAATTTGGATTTTTGAGAACACACTGAAAATGAACTTGACACTGTCTTGATCAGTCAACACAAATGTGGATTCTAATGACAATAAGAGAAATGCATTAAAAGAGCAGGGAGCGTACTGAATTAATGCATAAGATAAGGTCTGTAACGTTAGCTAACGTTAAACGGCTTTGCTTTGGATGGTCGAAAATCAAAGTGTCTGTCTGTAGTGCTAGCTAGCTACCTACCTATATACTTTATGGAAGAATGTGGGATATAAGCTACTTACTGGCTAGCTAGTTGGCTAGCTAATTGGCTATAGCAGGCAAGGACGTTCATTAGCTTATTTGTTTGTTTACACAGATGACTTCAGCCTTATATATAAAAAAGATATTCTTTAGCAAAATATAGCTATCTAGCTTTCCTCGCTTGTTGGTTAGCTAGCTAGCCAATGTTAGTTCTCATCTGACTGGTAACTTATTCATCTGTGGTATAATATTACATTAGCTAATTAGCTAATGTTACAGCTGCTGGCTATCTAGCTACCTAACGTTAGCTAATCAAAACGAATCAACATGCAGCTCACTAATAACAACCAACTTATTTTTCATGTTGGGCAATTATCTGTTTGCATTTATTGATTAATTTCATGCTTGAGTACAAACATATAGCTAGCTATCTATAGTAGCTTAGGTTTGTTTTCAACCACTTATCATTGCTGGCTGCTGTCTGGTTGGAAGAGGCAGCGAGCTGTTTGTGTTGTTGTGTTGTTGCGCTGTTTGTGTTGTTGTGTTGTTGAGTTGTTGAGTTGTTGAGCAACCGAGTTGCTGGCCCGGTTTGATTGGAACTCTGAGATTCGGGTGAAAAAAATAGGTTAGCATTGTCAGAAATGCTACAAAAAGGTAGCACATTGTTGTATCTTAATGGGCGGAAATGTGCACATGAGAGCGATTAAATATATTTTTTTTAATAAAAACTGTTGCACCTACAATCCAACTTTCTTTTTTTTAAGTCTAATGGTCACTTTATGGAAGCTATAGTCTTGCTTTAATCCGACATCTAGAATTTCAGCTAGGTAGCCGCAAGAAATACTCTTAAAACTAATTTGCTAGGGACCCTGTTAAAGATCTGGTATGTGTTCTTGGTAACGGCCGGACGGCTCATGACGAGAGGCGGGAATTGTGTTGTGTACCATCCAATCAAGTTGATTTGCGAACTTTCATAGAGATTGGTGTCATATTGGCGTAGATGTGTTTGGTAGGGAGATTTTTGAATTTAACACTAAACTTCAACCAATGCCTACTGTAAAAAGACGTGTCTATAATAATAGATTCTTAGATAATCACGCTTTACGATGGTAGATGGTCAGGTGCTACAGTATCCAGGGTAGTTACTCCAACAGTAGATGGTGTTGCAGTACCCAGGGTAGTGGGTAGTCAGTCCAACAGTAGATGGTGTTGCAGTACCCAGGGTAGTCAGTCTAACAGTAGATGGTGTTACATTACCCAGGGTAGTCAGTCCAACAGTAGATGGTGTTACATTACCCAGGGTAGTTAGTCTAACAGTAGATGATCAGGTGTTGCAGTACCCAGGGTAGTCAGTCCAACAGTAGATGATCAGGTGTTGCAGTACCCAGGGTAGTCAGTCTAACAGTAGATGGTGTTGCAGTACCCAGGGTAGTCAGTCTAACAGTAGATGATCAGGTGTTGCAGTACCCAGGGTAGTCAGTCCAACAGTAGATGGTGTTGCAGTACCCAGGGTAGTCAGTCCAACAGTAGATGGTGTTACAGTACCCAGGGTAGTCAGTCCAACAGTAGATGGTGTTGCAGTACCCAGGGTAGTCAGTCCAACAGTAGATGGTGTTGCAGTACCCAGGGTAGTCAGTCCAACAGTAGATGGTGTTACATTACCCAGGGTAGTCAGTCTAACAGTAGATGGTGTTTCAGTACCCAGGGTAGTCAGTCCAACAGTAGAGGGTGTTACAGTACCCAAGGTAGTCAGTCCAACAGTAGATGATCAGGTGTTGCAGTACCCAGGGTAGCCAGTCTAACAGTAGATGGTGTTACATTACCCAGGGTAGTCAGTCTAACAGTAGATGGTGTTGCAGTACCCAGGGTAGTCAGTCTAACAGTAGATGGTGTTACATTACCCAGGGTAGTCAGTCTAACAGTAGATGGTGTTGCAGTACCCAGGGTAGTCAGTCCAACAGTAGATGGTGTTACATTACCCAGGGTAGTTAGTCTAACAGTAGATGATCAGGTGTTGCAGTACCCAGGGTAGTCAGTCTAACAGTAGATGGTGTTACATTACCCAGGGTAGTTAGTCTAACAGTAGATGGTGTTACATTACCCAGGGTAGTTAGTCTAACAGTAGATGATCAGGTGTTGCAGTACCCAGGGTAGTCAGTCCAACAGTAGATGGTGTTACAGTACCCAAGGTAGTCAGTCCAACAGTAGATGATCAGGTGTTGCAGTACCCAGGGTAGTCAGTCTAACAGTAGATGGTGTTACATTACCCAGGGTAGTCAGTCTAACAGTAGATGGTGTTACATTACCCAGGGTAGTTAGTCTAACAGTAGATGGTGTTGCAGTACCCAGGGTAGTCAGTCTAACAGTAGATGGTGTTGCAGTACCCAGGGTAGTCAGTCTAACAGTAGATGGTGTTACATTACCCAGGGTAGTCAGTCTAACAGTAGATGGTGTTACATTACCCAGGGTAGTTAGTCTAACAGTAGATGGTGTTACATTACCCAGGGTAGTGAGTTCTATAGCTACTCCAGTTTTTTACGAATTCAAATCAATCACAGCACAGCATTATTTATAGTTTTAAACCAATCAGAGGGCATACATTTTTATTTTTTTTATTTGACTTTTACCCCTTTTTTCTCCCCCAATTTCGTGGAATCCAATTGGTAGTTACAGTCTTGTCTCATCGCTGCAACTCCCGTACGGACTCGGGAGAGGCGAAGGTCGATTGCCATGTGTCCTCCAAAACACGACCCAACCAAGCCGCACTGCTTCTTGACACAATACCCACTTAACCCAGAAGCCAGTCACACCAATGTGTCGGAGGAAACACCGTACACCTGGCGACCGTGTCAGCGTACACTACACCCGGCCCGCCACAGGAGTCACTAGAGCGCGATGGGACAAGGACATCCCGGCTGCCCGAACCCTCCCCTAATCCGGGCGACGCTGGACCAATTGTGCGCCGCCCCATGGGTCTCCCGGTCGTGGCCGGCTGCGACAGAGCCTGGACTAGAACCCAGAATCTCTAGTGGCACAGCTAGTCTTAGACCACTGCCTCACTCGGGAGGCCCATCATTTTTAAATTAAGCAAAAACCACATGGCTTGTTGCAGCTTAGTTGATGAATTTGCCTGCTCAAATCAAAGGACCTTAAAGGGATACTTTGTTTTTTTGGCAATGCGGCCTTTTATCTACGTACTTCCCCATAGTCAGATGAACTCTGTCTGTGTCCAGTATGATGAAGGAAGTTAGAGTTAGATTCGCAAGCCAATGGAAGTCTATTGGTATCTGATCTGCTAGCAGCCTTTCCATCTCCTCTGCTCACTCTTAACTTGCCTACCTTTTTACCTCTTTACCTTTCCCCTCTCTCTCCCCCTTTCCCCTCTCTCTCCCCCTTTCCCCTCTCTCTCCCCCTTTCCCCTCTCTCTCCCCCTTTCCCCCTCTCTCTCCCCCTTTCCCCTCTCTCTCCCCCTTCCTATCATGGCCCTCTGCCCCGTCCCCCCCCCCCCCCGTAGAAAATCTTGACGATGATCCCTTCGGAGGAGGAGAAGCAGAAGATCCAGGAGGCTCAGCTGGCCAACCCTGACATCCCTCTGGGCTCAGCAGAACAGTTTCTCCTCACCCTGTCCTCCATCAGCGAACTGTCAGCCAGACTACAGCTCTGGGCCTTCAAGATGGACTACGAGGCTACAGAGAAGGTGGGTGTGTGGACCGTTATGAGACAAGGTCGTCTCTGGCAGACAGAGAGACTGAGACCATTACGAAACAATGTCCTCAGAGACAGTTTAGTCAAACAAAGACAACAACAAATAATGCATCCAAAATGGCACACTATTCCCTATATAGTGCAGTACTTTTGACCAGGGCGCTCTATATAAGGGATAGGGTGCCATTAGGGACGCAAAGAAACAGGGAATGGAAAACATGCCTGTGTTCTGCTTCAGGAGCTGTATTGTAAAGTTTACAGACTTCCACAGGATGCTGTGTTGTAAAGTTTACAGCCTTCCACGGGATACTGTGTCTTTCATGTTGTTCTGTAAAGTTTACAGCCTTCCACGGGATGCAGTGTCTTTCATCTTGTTATGTCATGTTTACAGCCTTCCACGGGATGCTGTGTCTTTCATCTTGTTATGTCATGTTTACAGCCTTCCACGGGATGCTGTGTCTTTCATCTTGTTATGTCATGTTTACAGGAGAGACAGAATTCCCGACCGCAGGTTTAGGCAACGTTCCCGAGCGGCGCGGGATGTCAGAGTGGGATGTTTTAATGGAGGAGACCATACCGTGCAGACACACACACACACACACACACACACACACACACACACACACACACACACCAAACACACACACACACACCAAACACACACACACACACACACAGCAAACACACACACACACCAAACACACAAACACACACACACCCAAACACACACAAACACACACACACACACACACACCAAACACACACACACACACACAGCAAACACACACACACACACACACACACACACCAAACACACACACACACACAGCAAACACACACACACACCAAACACACACACACACCAAACACACACCAAACACACACATACACACACACACACACCAAACACACACACACCAAACACACACATTCGCACTTGATGGAGAACATACCGTGCGGTAAAAACGGGGAAGGTAATCAGAACCATGGTTGATAGTTCCCAGAACAGTCTGACCGGGGACACGAACCTTTTAACCACCTTTATGTGACCGTAAACAACCACAGATGGATCACAGTGGTGAGTCAGTCAGCGCACCTGTTCCTGACAGCCACGGTCTCTAATAACAAAACACTGTCATCAAACGCCTTCATTCAGTTGTTTTCTGTGTGTGTGTGTGTGTGTGTGTGTGTGTGTGTGTGTGTGTGTGTGTGTGTGTGTGTCTGTGTGTGTGTGTGTGT